>NC_051224.1:24832500-25132500 GCF_015220715.1 Pygocentrus nattereri
CAACAACCATCCCCACCTACTCAAACAATACACGTGGTCTACTGCAGCTTAGCCTCTTATTCTCCAGCGTATGTTTTGTTTTGTTTTTTTTATCTGAATTGATGTGCCTAATTTGTAAGGCAAATTATTCAGTAACTGCATGAAATAAATGTAAATTTTTATTTTATTTATTTAAAAGCCCCTCAAATTAACAGAACATGTGTTTTCTGATCACACATATTGCTCTATGCTTACAATTTACTGCCGAAAGCCAAAAATCAAAAACGCTCTTTGTATCATTTAATAAAAGTCATTTTTAGAGAGCAGATCACTGAAGAGACGCCATCTGTTTGTCATTTATAGCCCAGAAAAATTGTGAGTTCAGCTTCTTTTATTATAAGGGTTTAAAAATGACATCACCATCTATTTGACTGGAAAGAAGACTTACAGACTTAAGAAGTTACAGACTCATACGACGCCCAGCAGAATGTAGAATATGATGAAGTGCATTTTGGAACCACCGGTGGTTTCAAGGAGTTGATAAGGTTTCTAGTCAATTTTCAGTTTATATACCTTTTAATCTGTTTTAATTGAACTTTTTCATAAAAATTACATTAAAAAAACGGAATAATTAAATACTGAGACGACTTCACCTGTTGTTTTTGTAGCATTTACTGGAAACATGGGCGTTAATGAACTCCTTCTGGTGTGGGTTCAAGCTAACTTTCGTGCTAATAACACTCCCTGCTGGAGAAACTTCAGACTGCAAGTGATTTATGAAGCCACGCCCACATGCTTTACATATTTAAAAAACAAGTTATTTTTTCTGTTCATATCTCAAAATAAACAAAATGAAAGGACGTGCAGTTGTTGACTTTAAAATGATGTCAGACTCAGGAGAACATCCTTCACATGTCTTTATTAACGAAGGCAGAGAGGAAGATGTCTTATTCTGAGTGTCATGATTGGCTCCTCCCACTCCATGTGCTTTTTGTTTTCGATTTTTCATGTAGTTGTTTTGATCCAGCCCCCTTGTTTAGTGACTCCACCCCTGATGGTCACCACCTGTTTTCTGTCTGTCCCACATTATCCCTGTGTTTTATAAGCCCCGTGTTTGCCCTTTGTTTGGGTTGGTCTTCGTGTTGGATGTATTGGTGTTTGTACTGTTGTCTGAACAGTGGTTGGGATAGTGTAGTGTAGTGGTTAACACCTCTGCCTTGTAGACTGGGGTTCAATCCCCACCTGGGCAAACACACTACACTACACCAATAAGAGTCCTTGGGCAAGACTCCTAACACCACCATGGCATCCCTGTGTAAAAATGATCAAATTGTAAGTCGCTCTGGATAAGAGCGTCAGCCAAATGCCATAAATGTAAATGTAATGAACTGTTATCTCCTGTGTTGGATGTTCTGTTGGATTCTGGTTTGTCTGTCATGTCTGCCCCCCCCCCAACCCGGTATATCCGTTTTGGCTATGTGAACCTGGACTGTTTAGACTATGACCCTGGATTTGCCCTTAATAAATCTCACTTATCTCAGCACGTGCGTCCGCCTTCTTGCTCCCCGTTACACTGAGACACAAAAGCTGGACAACCAGTTTCGGCTCCGCCATGTTGAACAATATAAACTTTCACTGTGACGTGACGCACATCCAGAACAGACTTAAACTTTCCGATGGGGAATGTAATCAGATACAGGTGTTTACACCTGAACATTTACAGGATAACCCACCTCGATCAGTTGTGGAGAAACTGTATTCTGAATGACCTCAATCGGACTAAACTATTCCAATTAAGGTGTTTACATTGACGTATTCAGATTAAGCTGTTAGTCAGATTATTAGGCTGCATGTAAACGGGGCTATTGTGATTTTATCCTGTCCATAATACACAGTTTGATTGTGTGTTTCTGAATTTCAGACCGGCCTTATGTACTGGCCCTTCATGCAGGTACGTTTTTACATTACTCATTCTGTAGATACATACACAGTGTAAGCCACTAGTTAAGGGAAAACCCTCATGCTCTTCTGTTTTGTCAATACTGAACCGTTCATGCTTTTTCATTCATCACGTTCAATATTTTTAGGTCTAGGCACACACGCTCCTAACACGCCACTGTTTCCGTCCTTTCTCCACTCTCTCCTCAGTTTCTGAACTTCGTGCTGATGCCGCTGTACCTGCGCACAGCATTTATGGGCTGTTCCGCGTTCCTCTGGGCCACGTTCCTCTGCTTCTCGCGGCAGAACGGCGACGGCACAGCGGCCGTGGCTCTGGCCTGGATTATGGCCCCCAAAAAGAGGCTCCTGACCCGCAAGACCAACGAGGAGAAATAACAGCACACACCACCAGCAGCGCCCGTGCCTTCACTGCATCAGCTCTCGGGCCAAACCTCAGTGACCGCCACCCCCCCAGCCAGTCCAGTCTATTAATCCTCTTCCAGTTCCTCAAACACCTGAGCCAGGTGAGCAGCTCCCTGCAGGCCTCCATTACCTGGAACTCATGGAACATAACACATGTTCCTCTAAAAAATCTGCACTAGAGAACCTGAGAGTGACTGACGCTTTAAAGGGCCCATACATTCTACACTCTTCTTACATTTTATTTAATTTTTTAACCCTGATGTCTATGTTTTTATGCACAGTCATAATTCATGATCATGACCATTTTCCCGCCTCTCTTTATACCTTATGATTAAACAGATTGTTTTGGTTACTGTGCCTTTTACAATATATGTAAATGAGCTCGGTTATGATTGGCTGAGGCTCATTCAAATAGCAGTTTCCGCTAAAACACTCCTAATAGCTTCAGTGCAAAATAAATAGCATATTGTCAAGTGAAACGATCTTAAATCTAATCAATATATTTAATATTTTCCATTATGTGATGGTTGTTTACTGATTATAAGATTATCCAGCTTATTTCTAGACATTGTTTACTTGTTTTAGGTTAAGAAAATAAAAAGTAAATGTGGTAAAATTATCTCACTACACTGGCAGATAGGTTTGCTGGTTTCAAGCTCATTTCTTACAACAAACAAAATTATCTGACAACTTAATGAGATAAATGTATTTAATAAAATCACTTAAAACAGGTAGAAAATGTCTAAAAATAAGTTTAAAAGTCGTTAAGTTTACAACAATCTAAACGGAAAAATGTTAGATTTAATGACCACATTTAAGATCATTTTACTTGAGAAGATCCCATTTTTTGCAGTGTTGAGTGTGAATGGGTGGAGCTGAGCTGTTACAGGCTGAATAGGCAGACATATGTAAATGCATTGGTTTTTGTGACATCAAAGAAACAAGCAGTGTAAAACCCTCTGCTTTTTCAGATTAGTTTCCATATATGGACTGTAAGGGGCTGGAGAGTGGTTTAAAACTTTAATCAGACCCTTTAACTCCAGAAATCTGGTTTTCTATGATATGTGCCCTTTAAAACACACTTATTTAAAGCTATAGTTTGGCCAAAAATCAAAGTGGCTCTGGTTAAGTATACACTCTGCTAGGGGTGGGCAATATGACAATCGTTATTGTGCTAAATTATGTCAAAATACGCTTTTCTGAGCATATCATGGATATTGTCAGTTCTTTAAAAGAACTACAAATCATTATAAAGCGAGCATAAAAAGGCCAGTTTAACTGGATTTACTGCAGTTTAGTTTGTAAAACAGTGAATTAATATAACTATAGCTGTGGGTCTTTTATTATTATTAAGTTTTATATATGTGACACTACACATTATATTGTATTAACTTCTAAAATCTCAGAAATACTAAATATTTTGATGAATATAATTTATCATGAAAATATCTTGAAGTGATTTTTCTTTTCCCTATATTGCCCATCCCTACACTCTGCTATACAAATATTGTTTTGTTGTCGTTTAGGTTCTGATTTTTCTCTTTTCCCATGACTGTAAACTCATCTAAAAACACACATTTACCACATTTTACCCCTAAATGTAGCCAATCAGACAAGTTTGGTGTCTGATGTTTGCTTCTTTAGCTTTACCACTGGAGATACGAGGCTAATGTAATATTGGAAGTCTGTACTTCACCAGTTGACTGTGTGCGAACTGCACGCCTAAATTACACACTTGCCTCAAACTTAGCGGAGTTTTTAAAGGCGAATTACACCCATTCACACCCACAGTTAAATGGTCAAAATGTAAACACAGTCGTTCAGAGTGGTTTGGAATGAAACGCTCTGTTGTAGAGAAATTTAAGAGTCCGAATTTTTCACAATGGTGCTGATAGGAACCAGACATCCACCTCTAAAAGCCTCCCTCACAGAAAGTTCCTATATGAAATGGTTATGAATTCACTGCCTGATGACTGAGACACTGTTTTATGACAGTTTTGAGAAGATTCCGGCCTTAAACTCCATTCATGGTGGAGGGATACATAACACGCAAAGTGCTGTGCGGCAAAATAGTCCCCTTAGAAAACTGATTATTTCAGATTTTCCATCATCAACATTCCATATAAACTCAGAAGACTTGCGTAGGTTCACTGGTGGTTCTGGATAGTAAATACAGTGTCAATGTTTGTGTTGTCTTCATGATGACCCCCAGTTCTTATCACCACCACTGTAAAGACATCTGAACCATTTCACACCAAACCCACTCTGAATCTCTTTGTTTACATCTCACACACTCAATTATGCAGAAAAATTTAAATGTTGGTGGAATTCCCCTTTAATGCATGCCACATGTATTATTATCTCAACTACTGAATTATTCAGAATTTTATTTTAAAATTTCTTTTAAAAGTCTATGAATATATAAACATGGGCTTAAGCACAAAATACAGTGTCAAGAACAACAAAGTCCAGTGAGATTAGTTATCAGGTGGGCTATGTTTGGGGTAAGGGGGAAATTGGGAAAATTAGATTTTTCACATAACCACCGCTTTAATGTTGTTACACTATCTGCATCTACCAAGACTTATTTGCCTTTTATTTTTCTGTGAAAATTTTATTATTTTAACCTGTTTGTGTTTTAGTGTTAACCGTCCTGTTAAAGACCTTGGCAAAGCAGTTTGTAATATCACTGCTGCCTGAACAAAAACTGGAACCAGATGGTTTTCCAAGTCATTGTGGGTCATTTATTTTAGCTCATTCATCATGTAATTTACACACAACGTAAAGGACAACAGGATTTTTCACATCATGTCAAAAACTCAAATACAACAAAAGTGGAGAAACAAGGTTCTGACATCAGCGATATTCTTCTTCTTCTTATTATTATTATTATTATTATTAGTGAATATATGGACTAGCTGAGGGTCTCTGAGGACCTGACTGAGAACAGCTGATTTTTTTTAACCACTCTCTGTCCTGCAGTGGTCAGTGCTGTTTCAATGCTCCACACAAACTCTTCTGTGTTCCTGTGTTTTGTTAGCTGTATTGCTGTGTGGTGAGTGTTTTATGGTGTATCTATTTATTTATTTATCCTAAAAGAGATTTTAGGGATGAAAAGCCATTCCTCCACTGAAAATACCTTTATTACATTAGACTGCCATTAAACCTCAATACCTTATACACGTGTGTGTAAATATCTACACTTTATTGCCAAAAGTATTTGCTCATCTGCCTTCACACGCATATGAAATTGAGTGACATCCCATTCTTAGTCCACAGGGTTTAATAAGATGTCGGCCCGCCCTTTGCAGCTATAACAGCTTCAACTCTTCTGGGAAGGCTTTCCACAAGGTTTAAGAGTGTGTTTATGGGAACTTTTTGGCCGTCCCCAAACAAGACAAGTACTGTTCTCCTGGCAGCCACCAAACCCAGACTCATCTATCAGATTGCCAGATGGATCCACTGTTCTAGAGTCCAGTGGCTGCGCTTTACACCACTGCATTCGATGCTTTGCATTGCGCTTGGTGATGTAAGGCTTGGATGCAGCTGCTCGGCCATGGAAACCCATTCCATGAACCTCTCTGCGCTGTTCTTGAGCTGATCTGAAGGCCACATGAAGTTTGGAGGTCTGTAGTGATTGACTCTGCAGAAAGTTGGTGACCTCTGCACACCATGTGCCTCAGCATCCGCTGACCCCACTCTGTCATTTTACGTGGCCGACCACTTCGTGTTGCAGTCGCTCCCAATCGCTTCCACTTTGTTATAATACCACTGACAGTTGACTGTACAATATTTAGTAGTGAGGAAATTTCAGGACTGGATTTGTTGCACAGGTGGTGTCCTATCACGGTACCACACTGGAATTCACTGAGCTCCTGAGAGCGACCTATTCTTTCACTAATGTTTGTAGAAGCAGTCTGCAGGCCTAGGTGCTTGGTTTTATACACCTGTGGCCACGGAAGTAACTGGAACACCTGAATTCAATGATTTGGATGGGTGAGTGAAAACTTTCGGAAATATAGTGTATGTACGTAAAGTCAATTATATAGCATACTACTGTACTATAATTTAAGCAAAACTGTATCTATATCTCTCTACACTCTTAAAGATGGTTTTTCAAGGGTTCTTTAGCAAAGAAAATGGTTCTATATAGAATCATGAACTATCAAAGAACTCTTTGCATAACTGAGTTCTTTGCATCATAAAGGCATTCTTTAGACTGTTGGAGAATGTGCTGTAGGTGGTTCTATATAGAATCTTTTTGAAAAGGGTTCTATACAGCACCAAAAAGGGTTCTGTTAATGTTGCTATGTCAAGCTTAGTCAACTATGTCAAGTTAAAAATCCTTTTTGGTGCTATACAGAACCATATACAACACATTCTTCATCTGAAGAACCATTTCACCATGCAAATCTTGAGTTCTATGTAATCCATGGTTCTATGTAGAACTATCATCAGCTAAAGAACGCTTGAAGAACCATCTTTTTTGTTTTCCTCTGAAGTGTTGATGTTGTGAGATGCTGGAATGGAATTTATTTACACTGAATACAGCACAGCATGTTTCTTCTTCAAAGAGGAGCTCCACCAATTTTTCAGAATTTCTCTATAATTAAATGTTTGAGATGTAAACAAAGCCATTCAGGGTGGTGTGAAACGCTCTATTCTAGAGTAGCAGAACAGAGTCAGAATAGTTCACAATGGTTGCGATAGGAACCAGACGTCCATCTCTAAAAGCTCCCTCACAGAAAGTTATAAGATGGCATATAAAATGTCTATATTTTTGTTGTAGTCATGGCGACCCCTGGTTCCTATGACCACCACTGTAAAGACATCTCAACCATTTCACGCCAAACCTCTCTTAATCACTCTGTTTATACCTCACACACACTGAGTTACGCAGAAATTTAGAAATATTGGTGGAATTTCCGTTTAAGCTTGTAAACACTGTTAAGATCCTGTACGATTAAGCCAAAGGAGACAGCCGAGACAGTTTCTTCAGATACAGCAAGGGAGAAATCTTCAGATAAACCTTGTTGCTCTTCTAATTAGGTTAATTATAGTGAGGATTATATTATAAGGTGAAAGAAAACTGCCTTTCATTTGGGTTACATGGTTAACTGTGTTTGATGTGGTCATAATGAGACGAAGTGAATAAAACTGCATATGAATTGTGTTTGGAGATTTGTTTGTATGATTCCTGTATTGTTGAAATACTGAAAGCCTCTGCATTTTATATGAGTGGTGAATCGACTGTGTGATCCTGCTGTGTGAATAAAGAGATTTATATATCATATTAAAACTGTCTGAGTAATGTCTTGTATCCATTTTAACAAGTGAATGTAGTGTGACGAGATGCTGAAATGCCACAGAACATATTCTGATTGGCCTAAAGTCCTGAAACTCTGTGTGGTTACATCTTGCATGCACATCATTTACATACTTATACATGGATTTAACATACAATCAGTAGTGCCATGTGACCAAGAGACTGAATTTAATAATAAATGATGATAAATATGTGATGAAAAGCCAATTCAGTGTAAAAAAAAATCTGATAAGATCAGACAAGATATTTATGAACCAAAGGAAAGTCAGCTTTTCACATATGGACATTAATGAACTAACATACTGCATATTTCATATGCTAGAATGGCCAGTAGGTGGAGTAATTTACCTGTGTGTATGGTTACCGTTCATCAGGTGAACCCAAACAAACAAGAGCTGAAACTATTTAGTACATCAGTATCTATGAACACAGGAACTGAAGTTTGGATCCAGACAATTACTTGTTCTAGAGAAGCGTACCAAGTCAGAAGTGTTCACAGTGGTGGTGATGGGAACCAGACGTCCACCTCTAAAAGCTCCTCACAGAAAGTTCCTACATGAAATGGTTATGAATTCACTGTGTGATGACTGAGAGGCTGTTTTATGAAAGTTTTGAGATGATCAACATTCCATTTAAACTCAGAAGACATGTGTGGGTTCACTGGTGGTTTCCGATAGTAAATGGAATGGCTATATTTAGGTTCTAGATACGATGCCCCCAGTTCCTATCACCACCACTGTAAAGAAATTAGAGTCAGCACGTTTCTGTTGACTGGAGCATTTCACACCGAACCTCTCTGACTTTGTTTACATCTTAAACGTTTCATTATGCAGAATTTTTAAAATATTGGTGGATTTTCCCTTTGATTGAATAAAAGGAGCTATATAGCTATCACCCACAGGTCTCAGAACGGCAATTTATATGCTCTGATTGGTCAACTGAACCCCGGTGAGATGCATCTGAGCTGACCCCGGGGACATTCCACCCATGTTTCAAAATTTGCATAATTTGGTGTGAGATGTAAACAGAGTGATTCAGAGTGGTTTGGTTAGTTTCCTTTACAGTGGTGGTGATAAGAACCAGGGGTCCAAAACCACCAGTGAACCTACACATGTCCTCTGAGTTTATATGGAATATTGATTAAGGTAATATAGTGTAAAATCTGGAATAATACGTTTTCTGTGGGGACTATTTTGCCTCACGACACTCTGCATATGATGTATCCCTCCACGATGAACTGATTTTAAGGCCAGAATCTTTGCAAAACAGTAACAAAACAACAGTGCCGTGAATTCATAAGCATATTATGTAGTAACTTTCTGTGAGGGAGCTTTTAGAGGTAGTTATCACCACCACTGTGAACAGTTCTGACTCCAAACCTCAGTGCTTTCACACCAAAGCACTCCGGACGACTCTGTTTACATCTTAACCATTTAATTATAGAGAGATTTTGAAAAATGGATGGAGTTCCCCTTTTGTTTCTCACTTCCTGCCCACCGTTGCCACTCCCTCTGCTCACCTGCGCCTTACCTGCCCACATACACACGTTCACAGGGTGTTAGCTGGAGGCTAATGCCAGCTTGAAGACCCCCAAAAAACTGCTAAAAAGCTACTTGTGCAGCATGGAGGAGGTGATTGGAGGTCTCGGCCGGTGCTCCTGGGCCTTCTGGCTGGCCGTGGTGTTTGACACTCTGGGCTTAGTCGTGCTGCTGCTGGGCGTTTTCGCTGACCTGTTCTTCTACGACTTTCTCATCTACGCGGGAGCCATCGTGATCTTCCTCAGCCTCATCTGGTGGGTCTTCTGGTACACGGGTAACATCGAGGTGCCTCCCGAGCAGCTGGAGGACGACGTGGGCCTGCTGAAGAAGGACAAAGGCCTGGGCGGAGTGCTGAGGAGGTTCTCCAGTCGGCTGTCCAGCGGGATCAGAGCTTCTCTGAGGAGAAACACCCCCAACGGCCAAACCCCAACCAGAGCTGCCAAACGAGGCCCCGTCACTCTGGCGATGAACCCAGAAGACCTGAACACTGTTTGTGACTCTGTGTCTGCTGTGGAAAGTTCCCACACCTCAGCTATATGATCCACATTCATCCTTTCACTGGTACTGTAGATATGATAGAGGATGGATGCCTTTGCTTTTAGGCTATGGCTAGAAAATATGCTAAATATCAGCATAATAATAGCATTAATAGTGATTCTTGACTCATTATGAGGTCCACTTTGTCACCTGTTGTTCACGTAGCTGAATCTAGCTTGTTATCGGAATTTTCCGTTCCACCTTAAATGGTGCAGCAGTTGCATTCTGGTGCCTGAGGCTGGACCATTTAAGGCAGAATGGCAAATCCGACTGAGCAGCTAGCTTATATCTACACTATTTAACAAGATGGTTCTTTAAGGGCTCTTTAATAAAGGCAGTTCTATTTAGAACCATTACTCTATTTAGAGTCTCAGGCGCCAGAGTGCAGCTGCTGCGCCATTTAAGGTGGAACGGAATATTCAAATAATGAGCTAGCTTGAGCAACGCTAGCTTTTATACACATTTTAAAAAGATGGTTCTTCAAGAGCTCTTTAGTAACGGGAATAGTTCTATTTGGGAATGGTTCCATTTAGAACCATGAATTCTAAATATGACCATCTCCAGCTCACATGGGTGTTCAGATTGATGGAGATTGTGTTCTGTATGATTCTTTTTAGAACCTTTTTGGGGTTCAATGTCAAGTTTGAGACACCAGAAGATCTATTTTGGTGCCTTTTCCAAAAATGTTCTATATAGAACCATATACAACACATTCTCTATCAATCTGAGCAATCATTGTTCTATATAGAACAAATAGTTCTAAATAGGTTCCAAATAGAGCCCCCCGCTTTACTAAAGAACCCTTTTTTAAGAGTGTAGGCCTGATATTTCAGTGTATATTGATGAGCTGTGCTTTGTTGGCCTTTTGCCTTAAAACAATGAGAATTTCATTAGTCAAGGTTGAGGAGCTTACAGTCTTCAGAGAAAGGAGAACAAGGATTAGTTGCACTACTTATCATTCTGTTAACCATTAACTCCATTATAGCACAGCCATGCCCTATGAAAACACCCACACAAACCTGATGGAAAAATGAGGTGTAACAGCTTTTAAGTGTTGTTGCTCTTGAGTTCATATAGTACAAAATAGTAAATAATCTAAGACTAAATTAGACAGAACCTCAGTTATTTTATACTCATGAAAATGTGCAGCAACACATGTTTAGCTTTGTAATTTACTGGCTAAAGTAAAGAAAGCTGGTATAGATCAGTGTTTTACAGTGTACATGTTCAGGACTGAATTGAACCTTTTTTTTTTTTTATGCTTTATGATCTTTATGCTCATTTGTTTACATTCTGTTGACATTGTTGATCTAATTATTATCTCTGGTTTAATTAATTTAGTATTATTCAGGGTTGAGAAGATTACAGTTTTCAAAAATATGCCCATAAACAGATTATTGATGACCTGGTCAATAATATAATGGATTACAACATCGCTGTCGCAGTAGTTCATCCTGATTCATGTCCAACTATATTTTAATTGTAGTAAATGCTATTTAATTTTTTTTACATTTTTCCCCAAATGTAAATGTACATTTATTTGCAGTTGTTGTGACTTTAACAGTCATTTTTGTTATAGCTGTATGTTTTTTCGCTTTACTCATAAACAAGGCACATAATGTCAATTGTCAACGCTGACTATGGAGGCCTTATAGAATAATGAATAAACAGAAGCGTATTTTTCTAAGTCGGATGTTTCGGACTGATTTGTAGGCTAGTTTCCGGTTGCGAAACTTCTGTGTAAAATGATGTGAACAACCTTTGATCAGTAAGAAGTATTTTGAAGGGACTTCCTCTTATCTTGTGTTTGCTCATATATAAATTTAGAAACGGCTGCTGATGTGCGGAGAGGGTGCGGTGGCGCTGGCTGTTTCAGAGAGCTTTTTTTCTTCCTCCCTGTATATTTTTAACCAGAGTTTAGGCTACTGTTGGGCTGTGTGCTAAGATTGGTGATTAATCTGTAATTCAGATCTTCACAGCTACAATGATGCACGAATAAACTGAAGATCAAGATTAACTGAAGAGGTGGAGTGGGTGTAATGATAAAAATAATGATGATCATAAATGATAACATTGTTCACTTTCTTGATAAATGTCAGCAGCTTGCCATCTCAAGGCTCCTGACAATTATAAGCAGAGCAAGTAATGAAATAAAATTGTAAATCAACATTTAAAGGTAATGTTTAAAGCAGAATTCCACCAAATAATTTGTGTGTGAGGTGTAAACAGTGATTGAGTGGTTTGGTGTGAAATGGTTCAGATTTCTTTACAGTGGTGGTGATAGGAACCAGGGAGCTTCATATCTAGAACCCAAAATAGCCTCTTTTTTTCCTATTTAAAACCACCAGTGAACTTACTTGTGTCTTCTGAGTTTATATGGAATATTGATGGAAAGTAGCAGCAGGTGGAGTCTGCTCTGGCCTTTCTTATACAGGGTGTGTGTGTTGTGTGACCAGTCCAGTTTGTTGTTTAGATGAACACCCAGGTACTTGTAGGTCTTGACAATCTCAATGTCCCTTCCCTGGATATTCACTGAGGTGGGTGAGGAGAACTTAGTCCTGCGGAAATCCACCACCAGCTCTTTGGTTTTAGCCAAATTTAGAGAATTTAGAGAATTTCTGGAGGTGACAGGTTGAGGTGTGGTGGGTGAAGTCCGCAGTGTAGAGGGTGAAGAGGAATGGGGCCAGGACTCTTCCCTGTGGGGCCCCTGTCCTGCAGAGTAGGGTTTCTGATACACAGTCTTTAAGTCGCACATACTGCGGTCTGTTTGTGAGGTTGTCCATATGATGAGATGGTGATCCATCCCTGCTCTCTCCATCTTGCTCCCTAGTAGAGTGGGCTTGATGGTGTTGAAAGCACTTGGTAGATCAAAGAACATGATTCTAACAGTGCTTCCCGGCTTTTCAAGTGAGCAAGGAACCTTAGGAGTAGGTAAGTTATTGCATCCTCCACTCCAATGCCTGGCTGGTAGGCAAATTGCAGAGGATCCATAGCTGGTCCCATCAGTGAACAAAGATGAGCAAGAACAAGTCTTTTCAGAGCCTTCATCAGATGTGAGGTCAGTACCACTGGTCTGTAGCCATTCAGATCACTGGGGTGAGCAGTTTTTGGGATAGGTACTACACACGATGTCTTCCAGAGTACTGGCACTCTCTCCTGTTTCAGGCTTAGGTTGAAAATGTCCTTGACAATCCCACACAGTTGGTGTGCGCAGTGCCTCAGGATTCCAGGACTGATGTTGTCTGGACCTGCTGCCTTCCTCACCTTCATTTTCCTCAGTTCCCTCCTCACCTGTTCTCTGGTTAGGGGCAGAGGAGCACAGGGCTGAGTGCAATGAGCTGAAAGCAGGAGTGTAAGCTGGGCTGAGGGAGGGTCAGTTACCAGATCAAATCTGTTGAAGAAGGAATTGAAGTCATTTGTCCATTGCAGGATTCCTACAAGCTGCCTGTTGGACTCCTTGAAACCTGGGATGGTTTTAAGACCCCTCTAAACTCCAAAGTGTGTATATCTGATCTATCTATCTATATCTATCTCTCTCTCTCTCTCTCTCTCTCTCTCTCTATATATATATATATATATATATATTTATTAGCCTGGAATATTGCACAGCATGAATTTGTAAACTTTTTAAACTTTTTTCTTTGTTTAAAATGATATTTTAACATTAACATCTCATTAGCATGGACGCTAATTAGCCATTTTGGTTGTTGCTAAAGGATATGCTGGTAAAAATTAAACCTTGCCAGTGTCCTCCTGTTTCACGTTTAAGCCCCAGATATATATATATATATATATATATATATATATATATATATATATATATAATTTATTTATTTAAACGTTTAATTTGTAAGAATACTGGGGCTAAATGGCTAAGTGTGGATAGTAAATAGTCTTATATCATAATAAAAGTACAGTAACTGTAGCATGAAAAGTACTAAAAAAGAGTATAAGAATGTAATTTTTATTATTTCTCCAAAAAATCATTTTTGTCTGGATATTTATGAGCAGACAGGGTTTCTCAGTGAAAGAGTCGTCTGTTGTGGCTGGTGTTTATCCTCCAGGTCGGTAGGGGCGGTGTGATGTTACGGGTTTCCTCCATGTTTCTTGTTGTGGGCATGCCGCATGTGGCTCTGCAGCATGTATCGTCAGGATTATTTAAAGCTTTAAATGAACGTGGTTTATCAGCACATTTAAGACACGCTGGTACGTACCTGTGTTTTATTCTGTGTTTTTGAAGCCTGTTTTGTAGCGGAGACTCGCTGACGGTCAGTCAGTCAGAGTGAAGGAACAAGTCTGAACGTGTTTATGTTCATTACAGCAGCAGCGTGACTGCATCACTTTCAGTGCTATTAACAGTGAAAACCCACAAAATGTTCGAGTGAAATGTCAATTTTCTGCTCGCAAAGTCAGGTAGACTCAGGAGCCAAGTGCTTTCCTTTTTGCCGCAGTTCAGTTAAACTGGCATTTGGCTGGTTTTTCACAGTCACAGAGTCATTCGGTGTTTGGCGTGTAAACAGAGTCGTTCAGAGTTGTAACGTTATTGGTGTGAAATGGTTCTTCAGATTGATGGGGAATGTGTTGTCTTTGGTTCTGTATGGAAGCCTTTTTGTAAATGGTTCTGTATAGCATTAGAAAGGGTTCTTGTTTTGTGACCCGCTTGGCGTTGTAGCACAAGCAGAACTCCTTTTGTTCTACTTGTGTGTGTATGTGAGTATCAGATCCATAAGTTCCTAAATGTGAACTATGTGGTGGTATCACTGCTACTGTGTAGCAGAATTAAAAGGGAATTCCACCATTTTATATAAAAAAAAATTCTGTTTAATTAAATGGTTAAGATGTAAACAGAGCGGTTCAGAGTGGTTTGGTGTGAAATGCTCTGTTCTAAAGAAACTTACAGAGTCAGAACTGTTCACAGTGGTGGTGATAGGAACCAGACGTCCACCTCTAAAAGCTCCCTCACAGAAAGTTTCTACATTAAATGGTTATGAATTCTCTGCCTGATGACTGAGACGCTGTTTTATGATAGTTTTGGGAAGATTTTGACCTTAAAGTCCATTCATGGAGGAGGGATACATAACATGCAGGGCGCTGTGAGGCAAAATAGTCCCCAAAGAAAACGTATTATTCCAGATTTTCCTGTTTTCCATCAACATTCCATAAAAACTCAGTAGACTAATGTAGGTTCTCTGGTGGTTCTGGTTAGTAAATAAAATGTCTATATTTGTGTCATGGCGACCCCTGGTTCCCATCACCACTGCTGTAATGACATCTGAACCATTTCACACCAAACCGCTCTGAGTGACATTACATTCCGACTGAAATCTGCAGGGGGAAAAAAAAAACCCTCTTTGAATCCTCCCTTTAAGGTCTTAATTTTCAGAAGTGATATTTGGATTAAATCCTTATCACAGCATGAAAGTAATCATGTTGTAGTTACTGATTTGTTTTTGTTTTTACATTACAGGTTTAGCTGAGGTATCAGAGATCCAACATGGAAGTGATAAAAGATTTTTTAAGTACTCCTCCAATCAAAACAGTGCGTTTTGGAGGCAATGTGGTCAACGTGTTAGCCAAGCTGAAAGAGGTGAGCTGAGTAAAGTCTTCTGAATGAAAATATCCAATAGTACCTGTCCAGTTATAACATCCCATACAAGGTACTAGGTACACAGTGGTTCCAGTAACTTCTATTTTCTAGCATACAGTGAAATATTGTTGATATGTCTTTTTCCTCTTTAAGGGAGATACAAGTGATTTTGAGCTGATAAGGCATCAACTTGCTGACCCAGATATTAAGGTGGGTGTGTTTTAGGTCTCTTTATGACCACAGAACATAACACAGCCCAATAGATCCACTTTAAAGCAGTTTCTCAAAACTTCTGTCCACTCAATAGGCAGTCATATGCAAACGTTTGACAGCGCTGATCATATTTCATGTTTTGTTGATTTTCTAAGTGAAAATAACAATTCCTCTACTGAGGACACAGGTACTGTTTATAATAGCACTAAGGCCCAGTCCCATTTCACCCCTCGCCCCTACCACTCAGCCCTACCCATCTGTTTTTTTCGTGTTCACACTTAGGGGTAGGGTGTCCTGATTCTTGTTGAGAGAGACTGGTGGGGCTACATGACCCTCCAAACGGAGGCTTTACAGAGACTCCAAACAGAGTGTTATCTCAAAAAAGAGAGAAACCAACGAGATGGCTGAACAAGAGACCAAAGAAAACCACAAATGTGAGAATTTTCACTGTTAAAAATAGAAAAAACACTCTTTTATCTTAGTCTAATGTTGTTTTAGTGTATTATGATCCTTTCCTTCATAACAAGCATAAAAAATCACTATTAGTGCTGATGTCTTGGTAGCTAACTAGCTAAATTTCCTGTTCCACCTTAAATGGTACAGCAGTTACATTCTGGTGCCTTAGTCATCAGAACTCTTGCACCATTTAAGATGGACCGGTTAAAATTTGAACAAGAATCTGGTGAATATCTGACGTCAGTTTCATATCACTGAAGAATTAGGGGTCGGTGATAATAAATGATTGCCCCCCTCTTTGAAGGCATATGATGCCCTAAATATAACTAAAGCCCAGCAGTGAGGAGCTGCACTCCTGATGTCACTGCAGCCTGGCAGGGTCGCCTACAGAGCAGCGCTAGAAGCTGTTAATGAAGTAATGCTCTTTTTATTTGAGGGTCCCATTTCAGAGGGAAGATTTCAACCACTACCCTGTAACTCAGTTCCAAGGGGCACGGAGACCCTCAAAAACAAGGGGTAGGGGTAAAAAGAAGAAATAGGATTGTGTCTATATATCTGTATATTTCTGAAAGAGATTATTGGAGATCCTCATACAAAACCATATTCATTAAACAGCCCCAGCCCATCATCCCTCCTCCACCAAACTTTATAGTTGGCACCATGCATTCTGGTAGCTAACGTTCTACTGGAGCCAAACCGCCAAACCCAGATTTGTCTTTCTCTGTCAGACTTTCTCTGTCAGACCGTCAGACTGGTATTCACTCCAGAATATATTTCCACTGCTCCAGAATCCAGTGGTGACGTGATGCCCATACAGTACTGTATGTAAATGTGATCTCTTTATTCTCTTTCCTCTTGTTACAGGATGCTCAGATCATTAACTGGCTGCAGGAGTTCAGGACGTGTGTCACACAGCTCGGCAAAGAACATGAGCAGTTAATCTACTGTGTTTTGGTAAGAGGTGCTGCCTCACAGAAGACCCGTCCACGCCTGCCTTGTATGGTGCAGACCTATCATAGGCTACGTTTACACAGCAGGTGGCCCAAATCTGACCTTTTTCTCCATATGTGATACAGATGTGTGACTTTATGTCTGTGTGAACAGATTAACTGAATCTGACATTTTCAATTCCAGTTCGAAATGCTTTCATATGTGGAACTGAAATCCGATCCGTATCCAATCTGCAGCAACGTGACTCAGTCTGAACAGCCAGATCAGAATTCATGTGACTTTTACGTCAGACCAACTCGACATTCCTTGTCATCTCACGTTGCTGAGGCTCATAAACATTTAGGCTGATGTTTCTGTACCAAAAAATTAGAAGAGACTCATCGCAGCCACTCTTTGTTTCAAACTAAGCGCTGAACACGGCCAGAGGAGACCGAGGCTGCAGCGTCAAAGAAAAGGACACTAACCAAAGCAGTGGGCGAGGCTGAATAACATGCCCTTTACGGTGAACTCTAACGCGCTATGGGTGATGAGCCCAGCTGTCAACCACTGGAACTTCATAATCGCCCCTGTGATGCTGGCTAAGATAAAACTGAAGACTAGCATTCGCTGGACATCATTATTGTTTACCTCTGGTTGAGACACGTGAAGCTCTGTTCTTTTCCACATGAGGTCAGTTTAGGAGCTGACCTGTTCAGACTGATGTCGCATACATCACATTTGAAAGATAATGTGAATAGACAATAAAAAATCAGATTTGGGCCACTTTTACCTGCTGTGAATGTAGTCATAGTTTTTCTTTAGTTTGGTGTGTTTTGACAGGTGTGAACGCTCCACATGTGCTTGTATGCTCCACACATCTGTTTGCTTTCAACTGAACCCTGGTTCAGTTCATTGCTGGTGGGAAGATATTTGTGTGTTAGTCTGCACTACAGGTCTGCATGGGACTGTTTTTCAGTCCCGCACCCATAGAACATCAGAACAATTTTGTCCTCCTCCCATCTGCGTAGTTTCTCAAGAAGAACTGGCATCCAGTATCTGAGACAGTCTAATCACAAACGTTTACATTTACAGCATTTAGCAGACCCTCTTATCCAGAGCGACTTTCAAGAAGTGCTTTGTCTATCTAGAGAAAGTATCTTTGCTAGTTACCAATAGCTTAGAGAAAAAGACAGTCCTGAGCTCGGATACTGCTAGAAACAAAATGTCACTGCAGACACAAAGAGAAAAAGAAACAGAGTGGAACGCAGAACTCTGTGCCATTCAATGCAATACAATAACAATAAGATACAATACAATAAACCACAATACACAGTGCAGTACAATAAAATAAGTGTAGCTTATAATTCAGTGCTCATTTAAGTGCTGTGTAAAGAGATGAGTCTTCAGTCTACGTTTGAAGACAGCAAGAGACTCTGCTGTTCGGACAGCCAGTGGGAGTTCATTCCACCACCTGGGTGCCAGTACAGAGAACATTCTCGACGCTTGTCTTCCGTGCTCCTTGGAGGATGGTGGGTCAAGCCGAGCTGTACTCGAAGCTCGAAGGGCTCGTGGTACAGTTCAAGATTTCACCATTGCCATCAAGAAGGTAGGGGCTGGTCCATTTTTGGCTTTGTAGGCAAGCATTAGGGTTTTAAATCTGATGCGTGCAGCTACAGGAAGCCAGTGAAGGGAGCGCAGCAGTGGGGTGACGTGGCTGAACTTGGGCAGATTGAAAACGATTCGTGCTGCCGCATTCTGGATGGGTTGCAGAGGCTTGATGGTCTGCATGAGAAGACCAGCCAAGAATGAGTTGCAGTAGTCAAGCCTTGAGATAACAAAGAGACTGCACTAGCATCTGGGTGGCCTCTCGGGTGAGGAAGGGTCGGATCCTTTGGATGTTGTACAGGAGATACCTGCATGACCAAGTTAGGTTCACGATGTGAGTCAAGAATGATAACTGGCCATCCAGAGTCACACCAAGACTTCTTGCCTCTACAGATGGAACAATCAGGGAGTTCTCGTACAAGATAGCAAGATCATGATGACCTGTAGTTGCAGGGATGAATATCAGCTCAGTCTTGCTGGGATTGAGCTTCAGGTGGTGAGCTGCCATCCATGTAGAGATGTCAGACAGACTGAGATGTGACTGGAAACCTGTGTGTCAGAGGGAGAGAAAGAAAACATTAGTTTTCTTTCTCTAGGACAAACAAATTATCCTCCACTGAAAGTAAAGGTCAGTCGTCAGGCTCACTGTCAGTAACACCGTTTATTTCCAGTAAACACAAAGCAGGATTTAAACCACAGCTGTCAGACTGAAGGCTATGCTGTTTCTATGAGCTACAAGAATTTGTGCATTGTTCACGTGATCAGCTGCTTCATGACTCTTTAGAACGACTTTGTTCATTTTAGTTGTTTTACTGTTATAAATGTATATCGTTTATAGATATGGTTAAGTGATTAATCAAGCTTTTTTAGGCTGTTCATTAATTTGCGGGATTTCTCTTCATGCAAGTCTGGTTCCATTGACTTACATTAAAAGTAAAGTATGTTTTCCTTTCTCCTGTAAAGTTACCAATTTGGAGACATGAGGTTTTGTTCTGACAGCAGCAATAAAAAGACATTTTCCCCAGGTCGTTCAGCCCTACAGTTGGGGTTCTTTAAGTACTGACATGCTACATGATACACTCAGAAAAGTGTAATGTGCATTTTATCATGCTAATAATATTAAATATGGTCATTTCGCACCACATTCTGATGTGTGTGTGTGTGTGTGTGTGTGTTCTCTCCTGGTCAGAGTCTGCCATGGCTTGACCGCAGTCCTGCCGTTGCGGAGGAGTATCTGGCGTTCCTCGGCAATCTGATCTCTGCGCAGACCGTTTACCTTCGGCCATGTCTCAAAACACTTGTCTCCAGTTTCACACCTAGTGAGTTCATTCTGATAGATCTATAACTGATGTTGTTCTTCACTCTTAAAAAGCTGTTTTTTCAATGGTTCTTGTAAAGAACATGGCTCTGTGTAGAACAATGAATACTCAAGGAACCCCTTGCATTGGTACAAGGGTTCTTCAGATTGATGGAGAATGTGCTGTAGATGTTCCTATATAGAATCTTTTTGAAAAGGGTTCTATGTAGCAACAAAAAGGGTATATTTCTTCTACTGTTACAATGTCAAGTTTGTCACAGTAGAAGAACCCCTTTTTGGGCCTGTACAGAACCTTTTAGAAAAAGGTTCTATGTAAAACCATCCACAGCACATTCTCCATCAATTTGAAGAACCATTTAACAATGCAAATAATCCTTTGATCATGCAAAGGGTTCTTTGAGTTTTAATTTTTTTTTTATATGGAGCCATTTTCTATACTAAACGTGACATGAGTGATGAGTAATAGTCTTTTCTATCATTTTTTTTTTCCAGGAAGAATAAAAATCCACGAAGGAAACGTGGATATTTCAGATTCAGATGACGATGATGAAAGTGAGTTGTGTAATGCTGACTTGAAATCTGCCACCCAACACATAGAACATGAAAGATCACAGTCTAAAGTTTAAACAGTTGTGTTGAATTGTGAATATATGCTATATTGCCAAAAGTATTCAGTCACCCATCCAAATTATTTGATTCAGGTGTTCCAATCACTTCCATGGCCACACGTGTATAAAACCAAGCACATAGGGGGATTATGGTGTGGGATTTTGTTTCAGGAGTTGGGCTCGGTTACTTAGTTCCAGTGAAAGGAACTCCTAATGCTTCAGCAGACCAAGAGATTTTGGACAATTTCATGCTCCTACAAAGTTGGCCCCTTCCTGTTCCAACATGACTGCACACCAGTATATAAAGCAAGGTCCATAAACACACAGATGAGCGTGTTTGGTGTGGAAGAACTTGACTGGCCTGCACAGAGTCCTGACCTCAACCCGATAGAACACATTTGACATGAATTAGAGTGGAGACTGTGAGCCAAGCCTTCTTGTCCAACATCAGCGTCTGACCTCACAAATGCGCTTCTGTAAGAATGGTCAAAAATTCCCATAAACACACTCCCAGCACTTGCACATAATTAAAAATGTGCTTTAGTGTGTCTTGTTAGGGTATGTGTTCACTTATTTTCACTTAGAAACTCAACAAATCATGGATTTTGTCCAGGGATGCTTGTATTGACTATTGGAGAACCTGTTTGTTAGTCACTTGATCAAGTGGATACAATGTTCCTTTGTGCGCATCCAATGAACAACAGTCCAGACTAAAACTTGCTGTTGGATGGCGTTCCCATTTATTGAGACATTTTCTACAGAAAACAAACTCTAACTTGAATCTAACTTGAACTTGAATTCACGCGTGATCTCGTTTCATTTGGTCGCCGAAGTTGGTCTGACTGCCTGTTCATGGTGGATGAAGTGGAAAGAAAACTGGCTAAAGCTGAACACACTGAACGAGTCAGTGTAGACACATTATGACCCGGTTGCTACCAGATATACAAGCAGATTGACCCTGTATAGTGCAGAGATTGTGATTGTGTTTCAGAGCGCTTCAGAGACAAGCTTATGGTGGATTCAGCTGTTGACCAGCCAGAAACCAGTGTCATTGTCAGAGTTTCTCCCCACAGCAGACAGGCATGACAGTTGATTGTTGACTTCAGTCAAGAAAGTTAAGATTTCCTAATTTAAGATAAGAGGAGATGCTGTAAGATAAGAATTTTTTTTATTGGTCATTTTCAATGTTACAGTAGCGAACATTCTTTAACCCCTACTTCCCAAGCCATCTAACCCCCCTCCCTAAGCCACCACCTATAAATGTACAATTGAACATGTAGACATTTTGATCAGTAGTAGATTAGTGTAAAAAAAAAAAAAAAGCATTAATAATGATACTGACAGTATTGCTGACTAACAAAAAGATATACAATACAGTGTCAAAAAATAAAGTAAATAAATTTAATTAAATAAATAAAACAAAAATAAATAAATACATACGTTAAGAAAAAGGGGAAAAAATGAAAAAACACCACAGTTCGAAACTATTTACCATTCTGCTTCTATTCACTTAAATTGGACAACTTTTTAAATTATGTGATAAAGGAATCCCAGACCAAATCAAACATGTCTGCCACACCTCTCAAACTAAATTTAATCTTTTCTAAGTTAAGGAAGAACATAACGTCTGTTAACCACAGAGCATGTGAGGGTGCCGTGGAAGCTTTCCACCCAAGAAGAATTCTTCTCTTACCTAAGAGGAGTGCCGCAGTCACGCCAGACTTCAGAGAAGACTCCAGTTGTACTCCAAACACTACGAATAATGGGTTGGGGCTAACATTACTTCCAAAAGCTTTGTTTAAAGAACTAAAGATAGCTTTCCATTATTTCTCAAGCTTCGAGCAGGTCCAAAATGTGTGCAATAGGGTAGCTGGCACTTTATCACATCAGGGGCATAAGGGATTTACCCCAGGGTTATACTATCCAGTCTGGCCTTGCATAGGTATGCCCTATGAACAAGTCTGAACTGGATTAAATTCATTCGAGGACAAGAAGAGGACAAATGTATCTGTTTTAAAACTTTGTTCCAAAGCTCCTCCTCAATCTCAAACCCAAGTTCTTGCTCCCACTTAGGCCTAACTGTTGAGGGGAAATCAGTGAATGACATTAGAATATTATAAAACTGTGATATCAACCCTTTTGAGTGAACAGGAGCTGCAAACAAGCTTTCCCAAGGTAATTCAGGTGGTCGTCCTGGAAACTGGGCAAAGTGTCTGTGCACAGTGGCGAATTTGAAAGTATCGAAACATATTGGTGTGCAAAAGGTTGAATTTGGAACACAATCCGGAGAAGCTGTGAAAGGTATCATCATCATATAGGTCCCTAAAGGTAGTAATTCCCAATCTATTCCAGGTGCCAAATGTGTGATCAAGTCTAGAGGGAGTAAATAGATGGTTGTTATCTATCGGGCTTAAGGTTGAAGCTGAAAGGAAACTAAACTAAAAGGAATTTGGGAAGAATGTTCATTTTGACACTTTGAATTCTACCAGCAAGTGATAGGGGAAGAGTACTCCACCTCTGAAAGTCCTCCTTCATGGATGACATAAGAGGGGAATAATTAGATTCTTGAATGGAGTCCAATGTACAGGCTATATGAATACCAAGGTACCTAAAACCATTTTGAGCTAATCGGAACGGAATATTGGTTTGAGATCATTGGAATATAAGAAAATTAAGAAGAAAATTAAGAGTAAAATATTCGCTCTTATCAAAATTTAACTTATATCCCGAAAAGGAGCCAAACTCTTTTAAAATGACTTGAGCAGACGGAATTGAAAGTGAGGGGTGACTAATATAAAGTAAGAGGTCGTCTGCATACAATGAAACTTTGTTTTCTATGTTATACCCTATAATACCCTGTATGTCTGACGATTGTTTAAGGGCAGTAGACAGAGGTTCCAAAAAAAACAGCCATTAGGGGTGTACTTTGTGTACTTCTGGTGCCAGTCCCAAGGCCGGATAAATGGTGAGGGTTGCGTCAGGAAGGGCATCCGGCGTAAAACTTGTGCCAAAACTATCATGCGGATCACAAATATGATTGCCATACCGGGTTAACAACGACCGCCTCCGGTGCTGTTGACCAGCAGGGTGCTGGTGGAAATTGGACTACTGTAGGTCGAAGACCATCAAAGAGGAGAGGAGGAAGGCGGGTTAGAAGGCAGCGAGACAGAAGGAAAGGCAGGAGTGTGGAGGTTAGAGTAGGGACTCTGAACATAGGGACAATGACTGGTAAAGGCAGAGAGCTTGCAGACATGATGGAGAGAATGAAGGTAGATATTCTGTGTGTCCAGGAGACCAGATGGAAAGGAAGCAAGGCCAGGAACATTGGAGGTGGATTCAAAATGTTCTATCATGGTGTAGAGAGGAAGAGAAATGGAGTAGGGATAATCCTAAAGGAACAGCTTGTGAAAAGTGTTCTGGATGTAAAGAGAGTCTCAGACAGCATCATGAGCCTAAAGTTGGAGGTTGATGGTGTAATTTTGAATGTGGTCACTTCATATGCACCACAGGTTGGTTGTCAGTTAGAGGAGAAATTTTGAAGTAAGATGGATGAAGTGGTAGATGGTGTCCCTAGAGAGGAGAGATTACTGATTGGTGCAGACTTCAATGGACATGTTGGTGAAGGGAACAGAGGGGATGAAGAGGTGCTGGGTATGTATGGTGTGAAGGACAGAAATGCGGAAGGTGTGATGGTTGTAGATTTTGCAAAGAGAATGGAAATGGCTGTGGTGAACACGTGTTTTCAGAAGAGGGAAGAACACAGGGTGACATACAAGAGTGAAGGGAGGTGCACACAGGTGGATTATATCCTTAGCAGGAGATGCCAATTAAATGAGATTGGAGATTGTAAAGTGGTGCCAGGGGAAAGTGTAGCAAGGCAGCATAGGGTGGTTGTCTGTAGAATGAGATAAGAAACAAAGAAGAGGAAGAGAGTGAAGAGCCAAAGATTAGATGTTGGAAGCTGAAGGAGGAGGATGGTTGCAGGCAGTTCAGGGAAAAATTGCAACAGGCCCTTGGGGGCAGTGAGGTGCTACCTGAGGACTGGGAAACTACAGCTAAGGTGGTGAGAGAAACTGGCAAGAATGTTTTGGGTGTTTCGTCTGGTTAGAGGAAAGAAGACAAGGAAAGTTGGTGGTTGAATGAGGAAGTCCAGAAGAAATATTCAGAAGAAGGCAGCTAAGAAAAAGTGGGATAACCAGAGAGATGAAGGAAGTAGGCAGGAGTACTGTGAGGCTAGTCGCATAGCAAAAAGAATGGTGGCAATGGCAAAGGCTCAGGCCTATGATGAGCTGTATGAGAGGCTGGATAGTAAAGAAGGAGAGAAGGACTTGCATTGTTTGGCTAAACAGAGATAGAGCTGGAAAGGATGTACAGCAGGTTAGGCTGATAAAGGATAGAGAGGGAAATGTACTAGTGAGTGAACAGAGAGTGATGAGTAGATGGAAGGAGTACTTTGAAGAACTAATGAATGAGGAAAACGAGAGAGAGATGAGGACAACGGGGGGAGAGATAGTGGATCAGGAAGTGCAGAGAATTAGTAAGTTGGAAGTGAGGGCAGCTTTAAAAAGGATGAAGAATGGAAAGGCAGTTGGTCCAGATGACATACCTGTGGAGGTATGGAGCTGTTAAGGAGAGAAGGCAGTGGACTTTTTAACCAGGTTGTTAACAAAATCCTGGAGAGTGAGAGGATGCCTGATGAGTGGAGAAGCAGTGTGTTGGTCCCCATTTTTAAGAACAAGGGTGATGTGCAGAGCTGCAGTAACTACAGAGGTATAAAGTTGATGAGCCACACCATGAAGGTATGGGAAAGAGTTGCTGAAGCAAGGCTAAGGCGAGAGGTTCAGATCAGTGACCAGCTGTTTGGTTTCATGCCCAGAAAGAGTACCACAGATGCAATTTTTGCATTGAGAGTGTTGCTAGAGAAGTACAGAGAAGGTCAGATGGAGCTACATTGTGTCTTTGTGGATCTAGAGAAGGCATATGATAGGGTGCCAAGACAGGAACTGTGGTACTGTATGAGGAAGTCAGGTGTAGCTGAAAAGTATGTTAGGGTGGTGCAGGACATGTATGAGGATAGTGAGACAGTGGTGAGGTGTGCAGTTGGAGTGACAAATGATTTCAAGGTGAAGTTAGGGTTACATCAGGGATCAGCTTTGAGCCCCTTCTTGTTTGCAATGGTGATGGAAAGGTTGACAGATGAGGTCAGGCAGGAGGCTCCATGGACCATGATGGTTGCAGATGACATTGTAATCTGTGCTGAGAGTAGAGAGCAGGTGGAAGAGAATGTAGAGAGGTGGAGGTTTCTAGTTGAAGGGGAAGTGTAAAGAAGCTTGACCCATGAAATAAAATTATTCCTGAAGCCATACTTACCTAGGACTGAAAAAAGGTATTCCCATTCTAAACGGTCAAATGCTTTTTCAGCGTGAAAGAACCACCTCAGGAACTTTAGAAGAGCTGGAGGAGAGTACAATATTTAAAAGCCTACGGATGTTAGAGAAAATATGACGCCCTTTAATAAAACCAGTTTGGTCATTTGAAATAATTGATGGAAGGACTGATTCTAAACGTTTGGTCAGTACTTTCGCAGCAGGCTGATGGGCCGATAAGAACCACATAGGGTAGGATCTTTGTCTTTTTTCAGTATAAGAGAGATTGTTTCCTGAGTAAGAGTTGGGGGAAGATAACCATTTTCTAGTGATTCCTCTCCTCTCTGAAACAAAGTTGCCTTGACTGGTTGGAACGCAGCTCGCCTGCGGGAGAGCTCTGTGCTGTAATCAACACAGAGTCTGTTTCCCTTATACACAAGTTCGTCTCTGCTTTTCCTCCTCACCCGCTCCTTGTCCTGAAAGCTATGGAAAAGGACGATCATAACCCGGGGTTTTCCACCAGTATTTCCCCCGCAATGGTCGAACGGCCGAGTCGATGGGCTCTTTCAATAACTGGCTGACTCTGACACAGAATGGAGCCGAACAGCTCCGTGAGGAGCCCCGTCACAAACCCGATCGGATCAGTTGATTCCAGCCCATCTGGAATCCCAACGATTCGCAGGTTGCATCGTCTGGAGCGGTTCTCCAAGTCATCTAGCTTCTCCACTAGGGAAGCATTTGAGTGCTTGAGCAAGCAGCACTCCCGCTCGAGCCGCTCCAGTCAGGTGTCAAATGACCGCTCCAGTGACTCGAGTCGATCGGTTGAAATGATTCATTCAGTATTCTGATAGTTTTCTCCATTTTTTTGGTCTAGCCGTTTGCTAACCGCCGTAAACCATCTTGGAGGGGTGTTGTCGTCGAAAGATGAGCCTGCAGTGGGAGCGAGAGATGAGCTATTTTCCAATAAGATCGGACGCTCTCCCATGCCCGGGTCTTCGCGTGGTGCGAGGCCGAAGGAGGGAGCTTTCCGGCAGCACTGGAACAGTAGCTGCTGCCGGTGTAGACGCGTCAGTGCGTCGGGAAGTTAGCATAGTAGTGGAGTCAGATGAATTGGACTTAGAACCAGCCCTGTCTCTCAAATTTCCCGACATGACCAATGTAGTGTTTCCGTGGCCCCAAAATGTGCTTTTTAGACACAGAAAAGGCAAAAAAAGTCGTCTGTTTATTGCCCCAGGGAGTCGGTATAAATGCGTCTGACTACGCCGACATGAAACCGGAAGCCCCATAAGATAAGATTTTTTTAAATTAAGGTCTGGACTGGGTTGCACCAGGTTTATGTAGGTGTATAATATTATGTGTATGTATCCATATATGCACCAGTCAGGTATAACATGCATACTTTGTTAGCCCCCTTTTACACGGTTCTTTAGTGGTCAGGACCCCCATGGACCCTCACAGAGCAGGTAACATTTGGGTGGTGGATCATTCTCAGCACTGCAGTAACACTGACGTGGTGGTGGTGTGTTAGTTTGTGTTGTGCTGGTACAAGTGGATCAGACACAGCAGAGCTGCTGGACTTTCCAGCAGAGCTGCTGGACTGAGAATAGTCCACCAACCAAAAATATTCACCAGCAGCATCCTGGGGCCACCGATGAAGGACTAGAGGGTGACCAACACAAGCTGTGCAGCAGCAGATGAGCTATCGTCTCTGACTTTACACCTACAAGGTGGACTGACAAGGTAGGAGTGTCTAATAGAGTGGACAGTGAGTGGCCAGTGTTTTAAAAACTCCAGCAGTACTGCTGTGTCTGATCCACTTGTACCAGTGCAACATGCTAACATGCCACATGCCACATCATCAGTGTTACTGCAGTGCTGAGAATGATCCACCACCAAAATAGTACCTGCTCTGTGAGGGTCCATGGGCGTCCTGACCACTGAAGAACAGGGTAAAAGGGGGCTAACAAAGTATCAGAGAAACAGATGGACTACAGTCTGTAACTGTAGAACTACAAAGTTCACCTGTATATTAAGTGGAGCTGATAAAATGCATAATGAGTGTAGAAACAAGGAGCTGCTCATAATGCTATGCCTGATCGGTGTACATCATAGAATAGATATATTTATCAATGTGTATATATTGTTCAAATAGTTATATATTTCATAGATATGTCTCATTTATGCCTGTTATTGCACATTTGCAATAACTTCTGTTTTGCATTATTGGTACTATTTGCACTTCAGGTAGATAACTGCATTTCATTGCCTTGTACTGAGCAATGACAAAGTTGAATCTATCTCTCTGTCTATTATACTTAAGCTTAAGCATAAAGCCTTTACTCATTTGCACTAGATAGTTTCCAGCTATCCATTTAATAAATTTGGTTGCGCCGCAAACCCGTAAGTCATTTCTTAGCTAGTAACACTATGTTAATGCGTACGTCGCTTTAACATGTTCAAAGCGCGCTGCCATGGAAACACAAGTTAAACTGAATAAAACTAATGGTCTACAGCTGCTGTCTGTTTATTCTTTAATATTCCAGTGAGATCACCAAACGTGGCTTTTTAAACTACAGTTTCTGGCTGACTGACGCAACAGCAGCCTTCATTTAGCCAATTGTGCAGCTGTTGAGTCTCTGAGCTGGAGCTGTGGGTGTTAAGCTTAATGCCCCGAGGAAAATCACAGCGTACAGTGTTTAGAATTTAGAAAAGTCATGTTTTTAGTCTTTTTGTGCTTTCTGCATGGTTTCTGATGATTTCCCCGAACACACCTGCTTGGTGGGGTCTAAATATTTTGTAACTACTAAGCTCAATGTTAAAACTAATTTTAATTGTAATATGGCCCGAGAAGAGCTTTAGGCCCATACTTTGCACAAGGATACAAACGCAGACGGGGTGTCGCGTGTACTTGCATTGAGAAACGTGTCACAGGGGGCTCCCAGGTAGCACAACGGTCTAAGTGTTGTTCTTGTCATCAGGCAGTCCCGAGTTTGATGCCTGATGATGCTACAGCCGTCCGTAGCCGAGAGTCCTAGAGAGAACAATTGGCCTCGCTCTCTGGGTGAGTAGGATAACCCCCCCGGCTGGTTTCACAGGTCTTTGAGGAAGCCTGTGCTAGCCTTAACACACTTAGTGTTGGTAGTATTGTGTGAATGAGTCCTAAGTTGCGAGTGGAATTGGAGACTAAACCAACTTTCTCCCCAATTTACTAATAATAAATAAAAAAAAAAAAAAAAATTCACAATGCAACGCAGGCACAAACTGCAGTCTGCGTGTTACAGCAGGGTATGATAGCCAAGCCTGACCAGGTGGTCTCTTACCACCAGCATGTTTCTCAACTGCCATAGCAATGGAGCTGTTGAGTCTCACGCAGAGACGACTTGTCTTCTTCTTCTTCTTCTTCTTCTTCTTCTTCTTCTTCTTTCGGGTGCTCCCTTTAGGGGTCGCCACAGCAGATCATCTGCCTCCATCTTGTCCTATCCATCGCCTCCTCTACTTTCGCACCAACCATCTCCATATCCACCTTCACTACATCCATAAACTTTCTCTGAGGTCTACCTCTTCTCCTTCTACCCAGCAGCTCCATCTCCAACATTCTTTGCCCAATATATCCACTATTCCTCCTCAACACATGTCCAAACGATCTCAACCTGGCCTCTCTGGCTTTATCTCCAAACTGCTCTACCTTCACTGTCCCTCTGACTCGGTTCACGCAGAGACGACTTGTATAAACATAAAAATATCATACGCTATCGCATTTCCATTTCAACAGAAGCAGTATGGCAGCTCACTCTCCTCTACTGTCCACATTTATCTGTTGAGGCAGCTGGAATAAGAGTAGATCCCTCTCTGATTTGCCCTCTGTCGCCCCCTACAGCAACGTAATAACACAGTTAGTTTGTACAGAAGCCAGTTTGCAGTGCATTGAACAAGCGCCGTCATTTGCATTTGCATCCTTGTTGAAGTATGTTTCAGGCCTAACACTCACTCTCTCTCACTCAGAAGTAGCTGATGTACAATCCCAATTCCAGTGAAGTTGGGGCGTTGTGTAAAACACATTCAACCTATATTCAGTTGACAAGACAAGATATTTAATGTTCAAACAGATAAACTTTATTGTTTTTTGCAAATATTCACTCATTTTGAATTTGATGCCTGCAACACGTTCCAAAGAAGTTGGGACAGGGGCAACAAAAGACTGGGAAAGTTGAGGAATGCTCAAAAAAATGCCTGTTTGGAACATTCCACAGGTGAACAGGTTAATTGGAAACAGGTGAGTGTGATGATTGGGTATAAAGGGAGCATCCCTGAAAGGCTCAGTCGTTCACAAGCATGAATGGGGCGAGGTTCACCACTTTGTGAACAACTGCGTGATCAAATAGTCCAACAGGTTAAGAACAATGTTTCTCAATGTGCAGTTGCAAGGAATTTAGGGATTTCATCATCTACAGTCCATAATATCATCAAAAGATTCAGAGAATCTGGAGAAATCTCGGCGAGCAAGCGGCAAGGCAGAAAACCAACATTGAATGCCCGTGACCTTGGGTTCCTCAGGCAGCACTGCATTAAAAACCGACATCATTCTGTAACGGATATTACCACATGGGCTCAGGATCACTTCAGAAAAGCATTATCAGTGAACACAGTTCGTCGCTCCATCTACAAGTGCAAGTTAAAACTCTGCCATGCAAAGCGAAAGCCACATATCAACAACACCCAGAAACGCCGCCGGCTTCTCTGGGCCCAAGCTCATCTGAGATGGACTGACGCAAAGTGGAAAAGTGTCCTGTGGTCTGACGAGTCCACATTTCAAATTGTTTTGGAAATCATGGACGTCGTGTCCTCCGGGCCACAGAGGAAAAGGACTGTCCGGATTGTTATCAGCGCAAAGTTCAAAAGCCAGCATCTCTGATGGTATGGGGGTGTGTTAGTGCCCATGGCATGGGTAACTTGCACATCTGTGAAGGCACCATTAATGCTGAAAGGGACATACAGGTTTTGGAGCAACATCTGCTGCCAACCAAGCAACATCTTTTTCAGGGACGTCCCTGCTTATTTCAGCAAGACAATTTCAAGCCACATTCTGCACATGTTACAACAGCGTGGCTTCGTAGTAAAAGAGTGCGGGTACTCCTTCATTGGAATGTGGGTTGTAACAGAATTGGCAGTTTAGGATCTCCTCCAAGTGTGTTGAGCTCCAATGACATGCCATTAGTGGCAGTTTGTAAAGATGTGGTGGAACTTCTCTTGTTCCAGAGGAAGCTCAATGCAAGCCTTCGCCATCCAAGTTTGGTGGCATCATGTGCTGGGAGACTTGGCTACAGATCTGTCCCCATCTGTAATTCATGTTTTTCACATTTAGACCTGCCCAGGATATTCGACCTGTGTCATCAGGCCCTGCAGATGATTGCCAGATACGTCCCATCGTAAGTTACAGTTTGAAACATTGTGGTTTTTATGTAGGTTTTCGGTATTTGATCGCTAATAAAATCCAGCTGTTTTTCCTTCTGTTTACAGTACCAGTCGATTTCTGATGCCAATCCTCAACGCTAAGTTCCCATTTGTGCAGAAATCATCCCGAACATTGGTGAGCTCAATGTTTTTTTGTTTTTTTTAATTGTATTTAAATGAAAAATTTTAGTTTTTAAATGAAATATTTTCTTACACAACCAACATATTAACATTGTATATTTGTTTATTGGCTGAAGTAATAATTAGTGCAGCAGAGCAGCAGTGCTTCCTGTTTTTTGAAGTTTAATGAGGTTTGTTCATGTGTGTGTGCAGGAATGTTATGTCCATAACCTACTGAGGATCGTGGTGTATATGCCTGCTCTGAGGAGAGATGTGCTGGAGCTAGTCATCAGCAAAATGCTCATGCTGGATGTAGGACAATTTTTATTTATTTATTTATTTATTTTTCCACTTTCTCTTCTTTCTGCATCTATTTGTTTTTGTTGGTGTCCACATAGAAATATGAAATTGCATTATGAAATATGAAGTTAAATTAGTTTTTAAATTCTTGTCCAAGACCTTCCTTTAATTTTGCGAAGCAGAAGGATGTATTTCACCAAAAGAGCTCAGAAAACTCACCTGTATGCTTCTTTTTTTCTACAGTACACCAGATTTAGGCAGTAGAAAGCTAACAGTACTGCTGCTGAGCGCGGATTAGTTGGCATTACTGCTACTGAGTGCTGATTGGTTAGCATTATTAATTTCTTTTTTTTTTTTGATACTTAAATATTTATTTAGATTTTTTTTCCGTCAATATGCACAAATAACATTTTAAAGAATTAAAGACATAAATACAAATGATAATTATAGCAACATCCATAGTACTAAAGATCTCTGTATCCTTAACGGAGGAAAGAAAAAGAAAAAAAAGAACAAATAAAATAATAAATATATAAATAATAATAGCAAAAAAATAATAACAGTAATAATGTCAGAACAGAGTAAGAGTATAAAAATATTAAATCCACCAAGGCTACCAAAAGTCGAAAGCCTGTGTGTTAAAGATTACAGTATGTTTAACAGTTCTTTTTATTTCAGTTTATTCATCCTTGTTTGTTTCTATGACATTGTATACTGTCCATTTGCTCCAGTTATTATCAAAAATTATTCCCCTCAGTTGAAGCTGGTAAGTTATTTTTTCCAATACATAAATTTCTCTAACAATTTCTATCCATTGTTCAAAAGTGGGGGGGTCTGATTTGCCCCAATTTCGCGTTATTGCTTTCTTGCTTGCTATTAGCAAAATCTTTGTTAAATACCTATCACTGTCTAAAACATAGTTATTTATATCACCAAGATACATAACTTTGCATTCTTTGGGGAATGGGTAGCCCAATATGTCCTTGATGCCATCATTTATTTTCTCCCAGAAAGAATGTAGTTTATCACATTCCCAGAAGACATGAGTGTGATTGGCCACCATACTTGTACTCTCCAACATTGTTGATGTTGTCCAATTTGTTTACTCTTTATTTCAGGAGGTTATAAAATATTGAGTCAGATTTTTCCACCCAAATTCTTTCCATATTCTTGAATTAGTAGTAGTGTGTGGCACCCTGCACATTTTAGCCCACTCTTCCTCTGTAATGTTGATGTTAAGTTCCTTTTCCCATTTAACTTTTATATATACAGTGGAGGAGGCATTGCATTCTCTCAGGCTAGGGTAGAGATGAGATGTTGCCCTTAGTTTTGTTCCACTATATGTTTTTACAATAGCATCAATGACTGCATTAAGAGACTTTGAAATTTGTTCACCTTGTAACTCATTTCTAAAATAGTTCCTTATTTGTAAATATCTAAAGAAATCTCTATCCCCCAGGCCATAACTCTCTTTTAATTCCTGGAAGCTAATTAGATGTCTATTTTTAACAATTGTACAGACTGCTGTCACGCACTTTGTTGCCCACTGTCTGAAGCTATGGTCTATTAAGCTTGGTTTGAATCTCTCATCATAGGCAAACCAACTTAATAGTTTTATGTGTCTACCTAATTTGTATCGTTTGATAATCAAACCACATATCTAATGTATGAATACTAATACATTCTATTGAATCTTGTAGGGACTGGATTGGAAATTGCAATACAGTCTTCTCTATGTCTTTCCACCGTGCATAATAATTTTCGTCACACCATTTAATTAACGGTCCCAGTTGGGCTGCCTGGAAATAGTCTTTAAGATTTGGCAGTGACACCCCACCCCTGTCGTTGGGCAACTGTAATGTGGAGTATTTTATTCTTGGCTTTTTCCATTCCAAATGAATCTGGAAATCATTTTATCCCAAATGTTGAAACTTTCTTGGGGTATTTTAATAGGAAGTGAGTGAAATAGGTATAAAAGTCTGGGAACTACATTCATTTTAATGATTTCAATTCTAGAACTAAAATCCAGAGGTAGTAAGGATCAGTTTTCCAAATCTCTCTTGATCTGTACATCTGGTTGTAGTTTGTTTTGAAAAGCTGGGAGAGATTTCTTGTTAAAAACACACCAAGGTATTTTGTTCTTGCTTCCCATTTCAGTTGGAACATCTTTTGGATTTCTTAAGAGGGCGTACAGTTGAAGACCAAAATTTGTGTTTTGTGAAGATTTATTTTGTAACCTGAATGTTTTCCATATATACTCAGTAATTCCATCAGATTTGGGAAGCATGTATTAGGGTTCCTTAAGTAAACTATGATATCATCCGCAAATAGGCTGACAATATGCTTTTGTCCTTTTATAGTAATTCCCTGTAGGTCTTTACTCTGACGTATAGCTTGCGCTAAGGGTTCAATATATATGGAGAATAGGAGCGGTGATAAGCCGCATCCCTGCCGAGTACCTCTTGTGAGATTAATCCTTTCTTAGACTACCATTAATTTTTATCCTGGCCGTTGGATTTTGATATAAAGTTTTGATACACTTAATTGAATCTTTGCTAAATCCAAATCGTTCTAACACTAAATATAGAAAAACCCAATTCACATTATCAAAAGCCTTCTTGGCATCAAGGCTTATCATTATAGCACTCGTCCCAGTCTTTTGCACTGAGTCAATAATATGTAGAGTTCTCTTAATAGTCCTCATAATATGTCTGTTTTAGGAATATTAGTTTTTTCTCTACCTCTTCTCTTAGAATATTATCTATTTCTTGTTGTGTGGCCATCTTTTGTTGTAAAAATTGTGTTTGACGAGTATTCTGGTATTGTATTTCTAAAGTTCTCAATTTCTCAATCAGGCTAAAATATGTTGCTTGTTTAAGTTTTTTTAAGCCTTAACGTAATCTCTATCAATTTCTCTCGAATAATGGCCTTGAGCGCATCCCATAAAATTGTTGGATCTGTTTCCCCGGTGTCATTTTCCTCAATATATCTTCTAATTTCTATTTTAATTTGATCAATTATTGTTTTGTCATTTAAAATACCTACGTTTAATCTCCAGGTAGTGTTTTTCTGCCTGTTACCTAAGTGTACATCTAGATGTACAGTGTTATGATCTATCAGCTGTTCCAATTTTACATTCTATTACCCTATGTAGTTCCCAGCTATTCATAAATATATAGTCGATTCTTGAGTGTGTTTTATGTGGGTTGGAGTAATATGTATAATCTTTTTCCAATGGGTGAAGTTCCCTCCAAACATCGACCATTCCTTGTTCTTTCAAAGTGGTGTTCATGAATTTGGTAATGTGCATTTTGTTTCTGTTAGAGTGTGTGGTACCTATATTACGATTTAATATTATATTTAGATCCCCCCTGCAGATCACAAGGCCTTCTGATTCTGAGGCAACTATTCTAAACAGGGATTTGAAAAAGCATTTTTCACTGTCTGGTGGAGCATATATATTAATCAGTGTCATTATTTCATGTTCTAATTTTCCCTTAACAATAACATATCTCCCTTCTTTATCTGTAATTTCTTTGAAATTATTGCTGACAAAGATTTATAACTCTTTCTATGGCCCTGGCAACCGTACAACATATAGTGAACCAAGAAAACATTGGGAATCTTCATAAACCAAAAAATATGAAAAGGAAAATAGAAAAAGAAGACAAGCAAAGTGACTTCCAAAAACGGGTGCATCTCTTGTGCACCTCCCATGTCGTATCTGTGGGCAGAGGGGAACGTCTCTCAAAATATAAGGGCCCCTCCCTAGCAGTAAGAGGTGGGCTTCTCAGCCACCGACTCTCACACACTCTAGTAAAGTCTAACTCAACTCGCATAGGAACGCTCCCAACCAAACATTAACTTGTTTACAGAGCAGACCGTCCAACTTGGAACTATACGGACTTTGTATGTGTAGCGTTAAATTAGCGCATATCAGTCAGGCATAAGTCTTTTCATCTAATCTTCTCATCTTTATGTTTTCCTTTGTTGGCCATGTTGTGTGTCCCGTCCATGACTTATTTCCTTTGAAATTATTCTAGTTTCAGTTTGACTTGATCGGTGGTTGATGGCACTCTGTGATTTCCAGCTTGTTGCCACGGCAGTGTCGTCCAAAGCCGTTCCTCCATCCCCACCTTGGCCGTGTTGCTGCTCGGTAGCACGACCTCGATCCCTCTTCTACTCGCGTCTTCAGCCGCTTCTCTCGCGTTCCCGTACGTCCGCAGGCCGGATTCCCAGTGGATGCGCATCTTGGTCAGAGGCCTCTTTCTTTCAGGGCTTTCTTTATCCCGATGTACTCCTTACGTTTCTGAATAACCTCCATCGCATAGTCGTGATCAAAAGAAAGCACCCGACCCTCATACTGGATCTTTTTCTGCCACGCTTTCTTCAAGTCTCTTTTACCGTGTATTGGAGAAAGTTCACGATTATGGATCTCGGGGGCTGATCGGAGTTTGGCTTCGGTGCTAGGGCTCTGTGTGCCCGCTGAATTTGCAGTTCCATTTCGCTGGGCAGAGAAAGTTCAGCTCTCAACAACCGCTCCACAAACACAAGCACAGAAGCAGTCAGTTGTTTATCGTTGTTTTTGGTCTTCTTCTGACATCGAGTTCTCCCTCCCCGTTCCATTACTGGATAAAGGGCGTAGTTTAAGTCGACTGTGAATTTGGGGACTCTTTTTTTTTCCCCATTTGGTAAATGGGAGCTAGTGGCTTATACCGCCATCGTCAACAGAGTCCAACCGGAAGTCCCAGCATTATTAATTTCAAGATCAATTAATTGTGGGGCAGTTGTGGTCTGGAGGTTAGGGAACTGGCCCTGTGACTGGAAGGTTGCCGGTTCGATCAGTCCGTGACTGAGGTGTCTTTGAGCAAGACACCTAACCCCCAATTGCTCCCCGGGCGCCATGAATAGGGCTGCACATCGCTCTGGGCAAGTGTGCTCACTGCCCCCTAGGGTGTGTGCATTAACTCATGTGTATGTGGTGTGTTTCACTTCACGGGTGGGTTAAATGCAGAGGTGGAATTTCCCCGTTTGTGGGATTAAAAAAGTATCACTTAACTTAATGCTACTGAGTGCTGATTGGGTGTCATTACTGCTACTGAGTGCTGATTGGGTGGCATTACTCCTGCTGAGTAGTGATTGAATCTGTGCATTTTTCTATGTAAAAATGTTAAAACATTCACAAACTGTAACTTTGCTGAAATGCTCCATATTAACCCATTCATTTTGCACTCACTCGAGAGTGCCCTCTGGTGTTTGACAAATCTGGAAGGCATTACAAAGAATGCTATTACCTCACTTATGACAGATAAATAGATGTACAGTGAAAGTATATACAGTTGCTTTGTAAGTTGCGTGTGTGGTAAATGGAACATAGAAGTGCCTGAAGACCCACTGAAATGGGCACGTTGTTATTCATTTCATTAATAAAGAAATGCTAGGCTAAAAATGCTGCTGTTTTCTCATAGGTGAGCGCCCCCCGCGGTGAGATTGAGGAAGTGGAGAGTTCAGGCCAACAGAACCAGAGCGCGGAGTCACAGGAGGAATTCTTATTTGATATGGTGAGCTACAGGAGAATTTACAGCAATACCTGTAACTGACAGTTGTTTTTGTTGAACGTTTACAATTCTATTAATTGATTAACCAGTCATATTGCATTAAAACAGTAGATGCCACACTGCAGTGTATTACAGTCTGTCAGAATGATTGTGTGGATCATATGGACATTATAAGGGTTTTGTTTTTAAATAAATTATGCGATAATAGTCATTAACAGATGTTTCTCTTTTTTGTTGTAAGGATGATGATGATGGCGACGGCTCTCCTTTGAAAACCTCGCAGTCTGTGGATGGCGCGGTGATGCTTCATCCCGTAGCTGAAAGACTGGACATGCTGATGAGCGTCCTGCTGGCCTTCATTAAAGACATGTGCCATGTTAATGGTATGTTGTTAACGTGGCGTTTTTGAACCCTTTTGTTCAGAAATAACAAAACTGTTGAGAATAAGGGGAGGGCCGAAAGTTAGGTAGCATAATGTAATAATGATTTTTATTTATATGGCACTTTTCATGCCGGTGGGATCTCAAAGTGCTTTACAGACAGGAGATGAAGTTAAACAGTAATACAAGAAATTACAAGTATTAATAATTAAGAATCAGAAGAAAACAACACAGATCAGATTAAAAACCATGAGACATAGGGGTTTAATGAAGCTCTGAGTTAAAGAACTGCATTTTCAGATGTTTATTAAAAGTGAGCTCTGAGCTCGACTGTCTAATAAAAGGTGGAATTGAGTTCCACAGTTTAGAAGCAGAATAACTGAACGAGTCTCTTCACGTTTTCTGTGTTTCACTGATGGTGTTTGTAGAAGGTCAGTATCTGCAGATCTAAGATCATAAACAGACAGACAGTGTGATGTAAGCGGTACTTTAAGGTCATTCAGAGCTTTAAAAACTAGTAGCAGAACTTTAAAATCTATCCTGAATGATTGTTAAGCTCTTTTAAAGCAGGACTGATCTGATCTCTCTCTGTTGTTTTTGTTAGGATGCTGCTGCATTTTGTGCAGTTTTAAGGGATGTATTGTTTTCTTAGGCAGTCCAGTAAGAAGATGAACTCTGCTTGTAACAAATGCATGAATAAGTTTTTGTGTCTCTCTGAAAAAGAGGGCTGTGTTCCAATTCAAATTATTCAAGTCATAGTGATCAGGAACTAATAAATATTTAAGCTCGCAAATAAAAAATTAACTAAAAATATTAATATATTGTAAGTAATATTTAACTCTGTTTTTCTATTTCCGTTCATTTCCAGTAAAAACAGCTAAAAGCAAACATCTGACCTAAAATTAAGTCATTTCGGAGGTGTTTATCTTGCCTCTGAGGAAAAATTCTAAGGCCTGTCTTGCTGGCTGTCAAAGTTTAACCTTTTAAACTCCTTGACCACACCGGTGCTTCCAAAATGCGCTTTGCCATATTCTTCATTTACCTTCATATTTCATAAGCTACATTTAGAAGGTGGGTGTCGTATGAGGCTGTCTTCTTTCCAGTGAAATAGATGGGTGATGTAATTTTGAAACTTTATAATAAAAGAAGCTGAACTCACAGTGCGTCTCTTCAGTGATCTGCTCTGTAAAAATTATTTTAATAAAATAATACTAAGAGCGTCTAAGATTTCTGGCTTTCAGCAGTAAATTGTAAGCATATTGCAATATGTGTGATCATAAAACACATTTTTCTGTTAATTTGAGGGGAGATTTGACAAAAAATAAATAAATAAAATAATTTACATTTATTTCATGCAGTTACGGAATAATTTGCCTTACGATTTAGTCATGTAAATTCAGATGGACAAACCAAAATGTACCCTGGTGAATAAGAGGTGAACACTCAGCACGGACCCAAGAGGAAAGAAAATCAATTAAAAACATAGCTGCCTTCTGCCTTATTATTTATTTTCACTTATTTTCACAGTTTAGCAATAGAATAAACCACCATCAAAATCTTTGGATGTTGCGGTGACAGACACTCTAGTGTATTAATTTCTGAAAAGATTTCTGAGCTAAAAGTTGCTTTCAAATGTATATAAGCAGATACTTACTAAATGTTGGAGTCAGCAAGGTAATATTTAAACAAAAAATGGCCAAATTCATAAAGAGATCAAAATTCTCTTAGCTATTACGTGTCAAAACTGTGGCACATCTAAGTAGCCCAGAGTCTCCTGAAAATAATAGCATATGGCTTGTGTGACTGTCTCATGTAAATACTTGTTGGTGTCAATAACTGACCAAAAGAGCAAAACATTTACACTGTACTATCTTTTCCAGGTGTTCTGGACGTGGAGAGAGCTAAAGGTGTGTACAGGGACCTGGTGGGTGTGTTTGATAAGCTGGTGCTGCCCACACATGCATCCTGCCACGTTCAGTACTGCATGTTCTACCTGTGCAGCTTCCGCCTGGTGAGTAACAGCACTATAAACTAACAAACAGATACATTTATTTTTTAACAGTTAGTTCCAGCCATGTGAGCTGATTGGTTGCGAAGCGTTCTACACGTGCTGTTAACACGATCACTCCATTGAGATGCTGTTGCTAAGCAACGACTTTGACAGCTGTAGGGGGAAATTTGAATGTTTTTACTTCTTACCTTGTCACAAACAGAAAATCAATACTTTTAAGATGGTTTGACCGACAGCGGATTTGGTCCGACTCTTGATCAGCCAGAAATGAATCCAATACCATTCGCCAAACTAAATGGGCTGTAAGATGCTTTACAGACTGGCTGGAACAAAACAACATTAATACTGATCTGGAAAGAAAAAAAAAAAGACAGTGGGGGCTGAAATTGATATTGTGTCAGTTTTATGGCTCAGTCTGCACTTCAAAAGGCAAGGCTTACAGCAGACTGGGCAAAGCTTATTGCTCTGATGTAGCAACAAGCTGCTCGTTAAGGAACAAGTAATTTGGCGGAAGGAACTGCGAACATTAAATCGTTCATGGCCCAGTTTATTAGTTTCTTACTTTACCAATAACGTGATGATCTACGGCGCCCAAACCACAGCCATCATTTTATTTCATGATAACACACTCCCTCTTGTGTTCTGTTGCTTAAATTTTGAACGGCTTCAGGCTTAACACTTTAAAAGAAACAACTTGTTTAGTTTTTTGCAAATCACCTATTGCGTCACCTGCACTCTTAATTGTCAAATGTAGAACAGTAGATTCTGCCGGACCCTATGCTGATTCCTATTCTAATTAATGCTTTACAAATCAGGAGAAATTGATTACTGAATAAAATTAGTTATCTTTTAGGGCTGAACCCAAATTAGTGGTACAAGCGTACAATGGCCCCTAATGTAGGACATAATAGCACCCAACAGATTTAAAGGTTTGGTTATGTTCAGTTAGTGTACTAGTATCCTGCTGCAGTTGGCATGAAATGAATACAACCCCAATTCCAAAAAAGCTGTGTAAAATGTAAATAAAAACAGAATGCAATGATTTGCAAATCTTATCGACCCGTATTTTATTTACAATAGAAGATAGAACACATTTTAGAAGTTGAAAGTGAGGCATTTTACCATTTCATGGAAAATATTAACTCACTCAGAACTTGTTTGCAGTGCTTTATTTACATTTTACACAGCATCCTAACTTTTTTGGGTTTAGGGCTGTAAATACATAAATGATGATTTTGAAACTGTAAAGATTAAATGTATAACATCTAAGCATGTTTTATTAAAATCCCTCCACAATAGTAAAAGAGCCACATGCTACCAACCCCTGAACTGGTTTATTCTGTCTGTTCAGTTGTAGCTGGAAGTGTGAGTTTTTCTGCTTTTGTTTAGGGTTTGGCGGAGGCGTTTTTGGATCACCTGTGGAAGCTGCTGCAGAGCCCTTCCCTACCCGCAGTGATAAGGCAGGCCGCCGCCGCGTACATGGGCAGTTTTCTGGCCAGAGCAAAGTTCCTGCCCATTGCGTACGTTCCTCATTTCTTACTGCTACTCATGATGAGTAAAAGCTGTAGCACTACACTCACTGCAGATTCATACTGGATTAAAATTGCTCCACAGTTATTACCGTCAGACTGTATAAACTACACACGCTGCAGATTCATACTGGATTAAAATCGCTCCATAGTTATTACCGTCAGACTGTATAAACTACACATGCTGCAGATTCATACTGGATTAAAATCGCTCCACAATTATTCCCATCAGACTGTATAAACTACACTCGATGCAGATTCATACTGGATTAAAATCCCTCTACAGTTATTACCGTCAGACTATATAAACTACACACTCTGCAGATTCATACTGGATTAAAATCCCTCTACAGTTATTACCGTCAGACTGTATAAACTACACACGCTGCAGATTCATACTGGATTAAAATCCCTCTACAGTTATTACAGTCAGACTGTATAAACTACACACGCTGCAGATTCATACTGGATTAAAATCACTCCATAGTTATTACGCTGGAGATCTAGGGGACTAAACTAGTGTGTTTGTGTTATTCTCTAGAACGGTCCGCGTATGTCTGGACCTGTTGGTTCCGTGGCTCCATCTGTACATAGAGAATCAGGACTCGGGTTCTAAAGTATTCTGTGACATTTCTCTCCACGGCCCGTTCTACGCCGCCTGCCAGGCCGTCTTCTACACACTGATCTTCAGACACAAAGCCATCCTGGAAGGAAACATGAAGAAAGGTGTGTCCTCATTTCTGAACACGTTAATGAAAACTCTCCTTTAGTTATGATTAGTAGGTATTAATTAGTCATTACAAGTACTTATATTTGTAAAACACCATGTTGTGTAGTTGTAGTTACATTTGTATAACACTTGCTTAGTTGTAGTTATGTTTCTGTAATGCTTTGTTGTTCAGTTATCATTACATTTGTGTAGTTATAGTGGTGTAGTACTGTTATGCTGTTATATTTGTGTAAGCTTGTGTTGTAGTTATATTTGAATAACTGTGTGGTGTAGTTGTATATGAATTTGTGTAGCAATGTTGTGTAGTTGTTACATTTTTTATAACACATAATTGTGTTAGTGTTCTATAATTGTAGTTTTATTTGTGTTTTGTTGTGTAGTTATATATGTATAGCTGTTGTGTAATTATATTTGTGTAACCTTGTAGTGTAATAATTATGTTTGTATGACACTGTTGTGTTATGTTTGTGTGACGCTGTGTTGTGTTACATTTGTGTAGGTCTGGCGTATCTGCAGAGTCTGAATCTGGAGCGGATCGTGATGAGTCAGTTAAACCCTCTGAAAGTCTGTCTGCCCGCCGTCACCAACCTGTTTGCCGCCATCACCAGGTACAACTCTGACCACTCAGACACCCACATCCTACAAATATTTTATTCCTCTGTTCTTTAGTGGTCAGGACTCCCATGGACCCCCACAGAACAGGTCCTATTTGGGTGATGGATCATTCTCAGCACTGCAGTAACATTGATGTGGTGGTGGTGTGTTAGTGTGTGTTGTGCTGGTCTGAGTGGATTAGACACAGCAGTGGTGCTGGAGTTTTTAAACACCTCAGTGTTGCTGCTGGACTGAGAATAGACCACCAACCAAAAATATCCAACCAACAGCGTCCTGTGGGCAGCGTCCTGTGACCACTGATGAAGGACTAGAGGATGACCAGCACAAACTGTGCAGCAGCAGATGATCTACAGTCTCTGACTTTACATCTACAAGGTGGACTAGGTAGGAGTGTCTAATAGAGTGGACAGTGAGTGGACACAGTGTTTAAAAACTCCAGCAGCACTGCTGTGCCTGATCCACTCATACCAGTGCAACACACTAAGACACCACCACCATGTCAGTGTTACTGCAGTCCTGAGAATGATCCACCACCCAAATAGTACCTGCTCTGTGAGGGTCCATAGGGGTCCTGACCCTGGAAGCACGAGTTATAAGGGGGCTAACCAAGTATCAGAGAAACAGTTGGACTACAGTCTGTAACTGTAGAACTATAAAGTGCTCCTGTATGGTCAGTGGAGCTGATAAAGTGGACCGTGAGAGTAGAGGTAGTTTTAATGAATACAGAACTTCATTGTGTAATGTATCGTATGTGCATTTGACAAACTCTTGAATCTGTTCTCAGGAAGTATCAGCTGGTCTTCTGCTACACCATCATCGAGAGGAACAATCGTCAGATGTTACCAGTCATCAGGAGCTCAGTGGGTGGAGACTCATTATCCACCAATACGAATCCACTGGACACATTTTTCCCCTTTGACCCCTACCTGCTGAAGAGGTCAGAGCAAAGCTAACATACATGACTGAGCAGGAGGTGTAATCAGAGTGATTCAGAATGCTTTGGTCTGAAAGGGTTCAGATGTCTTTACAGTGGTGGTGATGGGAATAAGGGGTCGCCATGACTACAACACAAATATAGACATTTTATTTACTATGCAGAACCACCAGAGAACCTACACGAGTCTTCTGAATTTATGTGGAATGTTGATGATGGAAAATAGTGGAAAAGTGAATGACTCTGTTTACATCTTAACCATTTAATTAGGCACTTTTGGTGACGTTGAAAATGCTTCAAAGATATCAAATTAAATGTTGAAACTGAAACTTTGTTTTCGGAAAAATATTTGCCTATTTTGAATTTGAAGCCAGCATATTCCAAAAAAGTTTGGATGGGGCCAACAGAAGGCTGGTAAAGTTGTGTAATGCGAAACGAAACACCTGGTGGTTGATTGGCAACAGGTCAGTAACATGATTGGGTATAAAAAGAGCATCTCAGAGAGGCTGAGTGTTTTAGAAGTAAAGATGAGGTGGGGTTCACCACTCTTGTGAAAGACTATGATCAAATAGTACAACAATTCAAGAATAATGTTTCTCAAAATGAAATAGCAAATAACTTTTGCTTTTCATCATCTACAGTACATAATAACATTTAAAAGATACAGAGAATGTGGAGAAATCTCTGTCTGTAAGGGACAAGGCAAAAAAAAGTATTTGCTGGCTGTGATCTTTGGGCACTCAGACAGCACTGCATTAAAAACAGACATGATTCTGTAGCGGAAATCACTGCATGGGCTCAGAAACACCTCAGAAAAACACTGTCTGTGAAAACAGTTAATCACTGCATCCACAAATGCAAGTTAAAAGTCTAAAAGGCAAGAAAAAACCATCTATAACGAGGATCTAGAGATGCTGCCACCTTCTCTGGGCCTGAGCTCAATTAAAATGGACCGAGGGGAAGTGGAAAAGTGTCCTGTGGTCCGACGAATCAACATTTGAAATTCTTTTTGGAAATCATGGACACGGTGTCCTCAGAGCTAAAGACCACTCAGCTTGTCATCAGTGCAGTTTAAAAGCCAGTATTTGTGATGGTATAGGGGTGCATTAGTGCACATGGTATGGGTGATGTGCACATCTGAATGATATACATGTCTTGGCAACATATTCTGCCATCCAGACGTCGTCTTTTTCAGGGAAGGCCTTAATTATTTCAACAAGACAATGTCAAACCACATTCTGCATGCATTACAGCAGCATTGCTCCGTATTAAGATTCCAGGGGCTAAACTGACCTGCCTGCAGTCCAGACCGGTCACCCACTGAAAATGTTTGGAGGGTTATGAAATGAAAAATACAACAAATCCTATGTTAAGCAAAAATGTTAAAACATTTCACTTTCAGTTCTACAGCAGTGTCTCTTCAGTTCCTAAACACAGAGTGTTGTTTGGAAAAAAAAAAAAAGAATGTGATGAAACACAGTGGTAAACATGCCCCTGTCCCAACTTTTTTGGAACGTGTTGTTGGCATCAAATTCAAAATGGGCATATGTTTTTCAAAAAACAATACATTTCCTTAGTTTCAACATTTGAGATGTTGTCTTTATAGCATTTTCAATTAAATATAGGGTTTGAATGATCTGCACCTCATTGCATTTTATTTTTATTTACATTTTGCACAGGAAATGGGGTTGTATTTTTTTTTTTTTTTTTTTTTTTTTTTTTTTTTTTTTTTTTATAGTAGTCTCTAGGTTGTTTCGGTTTGAGTGATGGGCTTTGAAACTCTTCTGTGCATAATTTTTTATGTAGCTGTACATACAGATACATGATTTCATGCTATAATCCGCTTCCTTTTATTACAAAAGAGTTGAGGTTAAGTAAATGAGTAGGAAGTGTTTAACTGTGTTGATCAAAGTGGATTATTTTTAAGTGTTTTATTGTTTCGTTATCAGGTCTGGAAAGCTCATTGAACCGATCTATCAAGTGTGGGAGGAGCCATCTGACTGTATGCTGGACGTTCCAAAGAAAGATATTAGAAAGGTAAAAAGCTTTTAAATGCAGGTGAATGGGTACCAGCTAATGGGTAGCTTATACCCAACTGATTAGCCCCACCAATTTCCGATAGGTTTGATTATTGGTTTCTGTTCTGTTTTGGATAAATTAGGGCTGTCAAACAATTTAAACAATCATAAATCATTGCATTAATTTGTATGGTTACTCATGATAATCACTTGTTGTTGTCTTGCTCATATTTGACTATAAAAAGAAGTCTATTTATAAAGCAGTTCATTTTATTAAAGCTGTAAGCAAAATAAACTTCACCAGAATGTATTTTTGACTTTCAGTAATTTAATAACACTATTTTGAGCACATAACCTGAATGGGAAAAGCATAAAAAAGCATAAAAGCATAAAAAAGTGAAATTTCCAATTTCTGTCACCATCCTCCAGTGAGAGTAACAGGGTCTGCATGTTCCAGTCAATGATGTGACATCATGTACTGTATATGGGCACCTTAAATTATTAAGCTGTTCGATTATTATTGAGTACAAATGCCCTGTGTGACCAAAAAATTGTGGACTCCGGCTCATCTTCTGTTGTTGGAGCAAATTGGTGAGGTATAAGCTTCCATTACTTGTTAGCTACATTAGCCTCACAAGTACACAAACCATGTACTTGAATAAAATTAGAGACACCCAAAGTAAAATATTACTCCAGTAAAAATAGAAGTTCCTCCCTTTAGACCTCCACCTGAGTAAAAGTACTGAAGTATTTGCCTTCAAAAGTAAAAGTACTAAAAGATTAATTGTGACTTTAATGTCCTGTTATCATTTTTATAACTAGACTCGCTTCATGAACTCATTTTAGGTGAAAGTCCTGCAGCGTCTCTCTTGGTAAACCAGTCTTTTAATAGAACGTCATTAATTAGTGACGCTGACGTCTGTTAAAATTATCATAAGCACAAAACACTGAAGTTTCCATCAGGCAGAACCGAGTGGCTCTCTAAGATTTATTTACAACTTAGTTACAAGTTTAAGTTTAATAAAAACTGGCTTTAAACTCAGGATCACAAATGAGCTCCTTTACTATGTTGATCTGTAGGCCTCTGTTCATAAACATAAACCAGCCCAAACTAATTTACTATAAAATGAAAGTGTTTGTATAAATTCAGTAAAAAGACGCGTCAGTCACGACTGCATATGTGTCCATATTTCTATATTGTGCTGTATTTAAACAAAGTTAGGTTAGTTCATCATTTATGTTGAACAGACTCTCCCAAAATTTTACACTGCTGCGCTGACGTTGAACCATGTGCTGCACTGGGTTGGTATGACCAACAGGTCAAAACAAGCTCAAAACAAAGTGACCGCTGTGCCCTGATTGGTGTTCTTGCTTTGCGCTTCTTTTGTTTTGACATGTTACGTTTTTATACACACAGAAACCAAAAGGAAGGACAGATTTCTCAAAATGTAGTGGAGGCAAAAATCAGATATTAGACTCTGGAATGTAGTGGAGTGAAAGTAAAAAGTCGCCCAAAATGGAAAAACTTCAGTACAGATACACAAAAAACTACTTAAGTACAGAAACCAATTACATTTACTTAGTTACTGTCCACCACTGGTTTTGAGGGGAAACTTGATAATTGATGTTTTAACCGTGTTCTCTGTCTGTCTCAGAGTTCTGCGGAGGATGAGGACGATTTCCTGCAGGATGAAACCCCTCAGGGTGACGTGATGATGGGTGTAACTCCCGGCTCATTTGACTCTCACCTGCGGAGCCCCAGCAGTGTGGGGTCACCACCAATAGCCTTCCTGCAGCGGCCGTTCTGATACACATACTCACATTTACAGACATGTAGTTTGCACAGTGCTAATTGGGGGAATAAACTCCATGAATTCTTGGCCACATGAGCCTCCATAGCTCCAGCGCCAAAACTAAAGGCAGAACAGTCTTAAGAGAACCTCTAAGAAATATTAGGTTTATAGAAGAGGGGAAAAATCCATAGTCATATGCAAAGGTTTCTACATCTCTGGTCAAAAATGCTTTGTAGATTTTCACATTTTTCAATTTTAGTGCACAATTTAAGTCTTAATTTACATGCTGAGTTTAACATATTGAGGGGGGATCAAAATATAAAATCTGCTGTAACTTTTTCACAAACCTTTTATGGGTTTTTTTCCCCTGATATGTTACATTCAGCAACTAAAGAGTAATTGTGTATTAAAATGTACAGAAGTGTGTCTCTGTAGAGGATGTTACTTATTTACACTCAGGAAATCAGTTAAAAATCAATTTGAAAAAAAAAAAATTTAACCAGAAATCAGTAAGTTGACCGTGGGTGCACAAACTTCTGCATAAGACTAACTTTGTAACTGTGACTTTAATGTACATGTAATGAACAAACTTTACATTATTTTTTCTCAATAATGGAACAGTTGATCAGAAAGGTTCACATAATGGAAAGTGCAGAATTTTTAATTAGTGGGGGAAAAAAAAAATAACAGGTGATAACGCTTTCTCTTAGGTCCCTGAGGGAGAAGCGGCTTAGAAAATGGATGGATGGATGGATCTTTTAGGTTCTAGGTAATTAACAGAGTGTGAGGTGCAAGTACTAGATATAGCTAGAATGATCTTACATTCTGAGACAGCTTAACCAAATTGTGTTGAATCCCCAGCAGGTTCTAGATATCACCTGAATAAGTGTAGAGTACAAATTCCAAAGTTCTGTGTAATTAAGTATAATGATGGTACATAACAACTAACTAAATTACACTGAAATGACTAGCAGGTTGTAGATATTAAGATATTAATATTGATAAAGGACATAATAAAGCAGCTCATAATTATTTAAAGTACTAAGGTGTTAAATACATACCACACACAGAATTTCACTGTAACGACAGATGTAGAGGTCGGAAAGTAAATCAGACGTTTCACCACCGTCAGTTTAATCACGTTGATCATCTCGGTGATAATAAGTGAACACACCCTCTACAGAGACACTAAAATATGATGTATATATTTTTTAACATGTTGGAAAAATAAAGGTGACAGTTTTGCTCAGGCCACAATTTATATTTAAGATTTTATTTTATTCTACATGTATTAAATTCAGTAAATCAACTGTAAATGTGTATTTAAATGTGCAGAAGTGTGTCTCTGTAGAGGACGTGTTCACATATTTACACTCAATCAACAACAACGTGGAAATTGAGCAGGGGTGCCTAAACTTTTGCATATGACTATGTGGTGTACAATAGCAGAATAAAGTGCAGTGACAGTCTTTGAAGTAGCAGCACACAGATAATCACTGCCCTTGTCTTTATAGCCCACATTCAGACTGAGTTTAGTGTACAGGTGATAAACGTTTCCAGACTGTATAAAACCCTTTTAGTTAATGTCATATAAAAATAAATACATTTTATACAAAATAAATACACAGGACTGAGGAGTTTGCACCACATACTCACCTGGTTAATATCTAGAGCTGAAAGGGCTGTAAAAGAAAGTGTTAACCTAATGTTATGATATAAATGTAAAGTGCACCTTCCAGCAGGAGACCACAAGGGGGCGCTGATAACACACCTGACTCACCTGGGTGAGCAGAGTAGATTTGCTCTGTTTTACCCTTAAATCGCTGTTGTCTGAAGAAAACCTCGGAACTCTATTTTTGTTGTTTTTCAGTATTTGACATAATTTGAAAATACCTGTTGTCCTTCACATTGTGTGTAAATTTCATGATGAATGGAAGCAAAAGAATTCTGGTTCCATTGACTTGCATAAAAAGTAACACAGGTTTTTTCCTTCTCCTGTAAAGTTAGCATGTTGAAGACACAAGGTTTTCTTCTGACAACAGCAAAACACTCTGTTCAGTGCTGAAATCTCTCTGTTTATGCTCGGTAGCGTCTATCGGGAGGCCTGAGGGTGAAAAAAGGGTGAAAAGCACAAAAATCTCATCAAAGAGCAGCTCAGCGGCTCAACAGCGTGTTGCACCTGAACCTGCAGTACAATACAGACAGACCACAGATTTGATCATCTTTGTAGTATATTTTCCTATTTATGATGTGTGGGGAATATTTTGATCCTGAAAACTGCCTGAGTGATCATAAAGGTGTTGCCTAGGTGACTGATAGTCTTATATTAGTGATTATAACAGCATTATTCAGAGGAGACGTCTGTATAATCAAACCTCTTCTATTTGGTTTATTGCAGATTTTTGAATCCTGTTTTTTCGAAAACCTTCAAAGTAACATTGAGGCTAAATGTGAAGTTAAAATCTTTGTAAATTATTTGTTTCTTTTTGGTATGTAATATTTTTATGATGATACCAGACAGGACAGTTATTACATAAAGCAATGATTACTAACCCTTTAAACTCTTAAAGGGCCTGTACGTGCTTCAGTTCCTCTCTCTGACTTCACTCTTAACAAATTAGGGTTCTAAAAATGTTTTTTCTCATTTGTTTCAGTTGAGTTTGAGATGTGGTTCTTCCATGGTAGCTGTAATGTTGTCCCGTTATTTAAAGGGCATGTATACTGTGTTTAGCTTGGAATTTTTTTTTTTTGTTTTTTTACCCCTATGAGATCCACTGTGTGCACAACAAACAGCCATAATTCACTGTCACACGGCTCTCTTTATCTTTTAGAATTAAACAGGCTGATTTATGTAAAACAGCTCTGTTCTGATTGGCTGCCCTCTTTTATGCCTCATTCAAGAGTTCAGAGATTAAACACTTCTTATAACCTCAGTGTAGCAGTGCTAAAATGATGTAGCCTGAATAGGCAGAATAACTTAAATATGTTTTTGTGACATCACAAAAATTGAAAATGACCTAATTCTACAGTTTTACATCATGTGGTAATAAGTAATTGAACAAGTCAACAAAAAAAAAAAAAAATAATGGTTGCTTGTTACAAAATGAAGTATTTTAGGTTGAACTGAAAGTTTTTACAGTGTGGTGAGTCACATAATGATTTAAAACGATGTTTATATACCACTTTTTTTTACTGTAATATGTATTTACTGTAATATGGGCCCTTTAATAAATAGTACGTTTTTAAAAGCATATTATGAGTGTAGACCATATTGTGAAGTAAATGAACAGAAAGGCAGAGTGGATGGGTGAGAGAGTGAGTGATGAGGCTGCAGTTTAAAGGGTTAATGATTGTTTTTTTTCTTGATCTGGAAGGTTTTGGGTGTTTAATTAGGAAACACTGTACAGCAAGTAACACGTGACTCGCTGCTGTTGTATGGAGATTAGACTGTAGTTATAACCTGATATTTAACTCTGTGTTACTTGACTTTGTTTTCTTCTGTGTCGGGTGTTTTGAGAATAACAGCTTAGGTTTTATATTCCTGGACTTCTGATTGGTCAGTTTCACATCCTCAGTACTGAACAGTTTTTGAATGGTTCCTTTGTGTTTGTTTCTATGGATACCAGTCAGTCACCCTAACCTTATATCCTAATTTCAAATAAGAATAAAAAAAATCTGCATCTTTAACTGGTTAAGATGTGAACAGAGACGTTCAGAGTGGTGTGGTGTGAAACGCTCAGTTCTAGAGAAACACAGTCACATTTGTTCACAGTGCTGGTGATGGGAACCAGACGTCCACCTCTAAAAACTCCCGAACAGAAAGTTACTACAGTAAATGGCTATGAATTCACTGGCTGAGGGCTGAGGTGGAGGTCAGAGCTGGTGTGAAGCGTGTTCTGCCGTTCAGCTACATTAAAAATAGTTCAGCTCAAGCTGTTGAGGCGGCAGCTGGACTACACTAGCATTAAAGAACACATACAGTGCTCAGCAAAAGTTTGGGAACGCTTTGCCTTCCTTTCAGAAGGTCTACGTTTCGCTGTTACAGTTTAATTCAGTAAGAGAAAATCTCTGCAGGTTCAGCTCATCATAAAGCAGCTCTGTGATGAAGCTTTGTGTATATTGTTCATCATCAGCTTCATGTTCATCAAAATCTCTTCCTCGAGAGCAGATTTTAAATACTGATCTGATGGTTTTCTCTTCCAGGCTGTTGTTAAACTCACAGGAAACTCTTTTCCTTCAGTTCTGCAGTTTATCCGGAATAAAATGCCAAATATTTTACAGCTGTTTATATTTTTGGAAACTGACAAATAACGCAGGCCCATATCCTGCATTTCCCTGGTATTTTATTTATTCTTGAAAGATGTTTGTAGTTTTGTGAGTCATCATTCATTTGTACATAATAATTTTCCAACCGCTCTTTGTCCCTTAGAATTAATCTGGCTCTTGTGCACTGTGCCTGTATGTAAATGAGCGCTGTCCTGATTGGTTGTCCTGCATCATGTCTCATTCAGAAAGCAGTCCAGACTGAAACACTTCTTAATGTGCAATCATATAAGGGGGAAACTTTAGGTCTAATTGAGTCGGACAGTAATCAGATTTCTTCTTTACGACCAGCCAATAAACTCGGCTGAAGACGTGACGTAAACCTAACATAAAATTTCAACATGCAGCAGCTTTTAAAAAAAAAAAAAAAATCATCACACCACTTTACCTGAAAATACATAATCTAGAAGAGGAAGAATATTTAAATCCTTCATTTTGTCAGGCATGTGTTTGGTTTTAGTGTCACTCCAAAAGTCTGGTACTGCCATCTGTTTCGCACATGCCCAGATTGAGAGAAATGAAAGAAATCAGAGTAAGAGTTCACATGCACTGAGAAATGTGATTACTAAGATAAAATCCAGCCTCTCTATCAGATTTCTTAACCAGATTTCTAGACTCCGATCTAAAAAATTAGAGTGTACTGTTTACATGATGATTAGAATAATCAGATAACTGCACAAATCTGATTGATTGGATTATTGAGTGCATGTAAAAACACAATGTGTTCTGATACTGTTCACATCACTGTATGTAAGGGGAGGCAGATATGGCAAAAAATTGTTTTCACAAAACTATGCATCCTGATATTTCTGAGATTTACTAAATTGGAACAGACAAAATAGAACCTGCTTTGTCACAATTAAAAATATAATAATTATAATGATAAACCTACAGCTGTAAAGTTTTCTGTTCACTGTTTTTCAATCTGCACTTAAATAAATAATAAATCCAGTTAAACAGGCCTAATTCTGCTCTCTCTGTAATGAAACATGTAGGTAGACAGTGTTCTTTAAGTACTGGTGATATCCACAATATGTGCCAAAAAAGAATATTGACATAATTTATCGCGATAATGATAAAATATTGTCCACCCCTAACAAAGTAAATGAGATTTTCTGAAGTATGAGCCCTTTAAACACATTAAAGACAGAGGCGTGTTTAAAGAGGAAAAGCCAGACGCTGTATCTGCTGCTGGTTTGCAGGCAGGGATTTGAGTCTGAGTGACGAATCCTGTATGTCTGTAAGTAGCAGTCGAGTTCAGAAGTGTCTGTGGGACACGTCTGCACCTCATACGACCCCCAACTCGGAGAACAGACTGCGTTCTGAACAGATGCACGTTCACCGCCACAGTACACTGCTCTTATGAAGAGACAGCACAGCAAAGAAGCTTTAAAGGTCTGTTTCTGTTCAGACAAGCAAGCAGTAAGAAAGAGTTACATGACTGGTTGGTACTATAGATGGATGGATGGATGGATGGATGGATAGATAGAGAGATAGATACTTTATTGATCCCAAAGGAAATTTAGCTGTATGAGTGAGCGTCAAGTTTAAAGAGCCAATTCCACCCATATAACGTTCATAGGGTTCTAAAAACACCATCAGTTTCTACATGATCATTTTCCAGCCTTTACCTTTTACAATTAACCAGGCTGTCTCTGCTACTGTGCCTTTAAGGCTGATGTATGTACATGAGCTCTGCTCTGATTTGTCATCCTCGCCAACCAATCAGCACTCAGTAGCCGTAATGCTAATCAGTCAGCACTCAGTAGCAGTAGAGCCCGCTTCCAGCCTCCCAAAACCCGTTTGCTGTAGAATAAAGGAAACATACAGGAGAGATTTCTTATTTTTTAGTGAAATACATCCTTCTACTTTCTAAAATTAAAGGAAAGTTCTGGGCGAGTGATTAGAAAGTATCCCACTGCTCTTTGTCAGTCATGTTTTTGATATAATGGGGGAAATAGGAAGAGGCCAGACTCCTCTTAAACAGGCTCTCGTTTTACTGCCTTAGTAACTGCTTTTTGTCGTGGTAACACACGGCGGTCAAGAGGAGCGAAAACTGAATGAAAACCACTGATGCACTCAACACATTCTTCTCGTCCCTTTATTAAAAACAATAAAACAAAACATAAAAGATATTTAGGCCACACATATGATGCGATCTACATTACAGAACTACATTATTATCAGTAATATTAAAGCGAGTGCAACCAGTAATATAAATAAGATCAATATTACACACAGTCGCGCCGCAGCGAGGAGAACCAGCGTATCACACACTCAGTGGTGCTCAACACTAAACAGTCTACTGCATCACTGACACTGGATTTTCAGTCCACTGTGACGCGGTTAGACGCTCACCTACTGAACGTCTATTAAAGGGGAATTCCACCCATTCCTGCATAATTCAGTGAGTGAGATGTAAACAGAGAGATTCAGAGTAGTTTGGTGGGAAATGGTTCTGATGTCTTTACAGTGGAGGTGATGGGAACCAGGGGTCGCCATGACTACAAAACAAATATATTTGTTTGACATTTTCTTTACTACCCAGAACCACCAGTGAACCTACACGAGTCCTCTGAGTTTACATGGAATGTTGATGATGGAAAGAGGAAAACTTGCAATTATACATTTTATACTGGGAACTATTTTACCTCAGCATGTATCCCTCCACCATGAATGGAAAATAATACATTTTTAGACCAAAATCTTCTAAAAACTATCATCAAACAGTGTCTCAGTCATCAGGCAGTGAATTCATAACCATTTCCTGTGGGAACTTTCTGTGAGGGAGCTTTTAGAGGTGGATGTCTGGTTCCAATCACCACCACAGTGACCAGTTCTGACTCAGTTTCTCTAGAACAGAGAGTTTCACACCAAACCACTTTGACTGGCTCTATTTACATCTTAACCAGTTAACTATGCAGAAATTTTTGAAAATCTGTGGTATTCCCCTTCAAATTCAAATTGTCTCTAACCACAAACCCAATCCTAATCCAAAACATGCTTCTGTCTCTGGGTGCTAATGCTAAATGTTGTATGAGCGCCTGCAGATGAAGACAGTGGACCATCAAAATGTAGTGCAGTGCTATTTGATGGCTTTGGATTTGGATGGTCAGTCTGAGCTGTGCACATTGTGTAGATACTGGTGCAATGAGACCTCCAGGGTCACTCTGTAGGAGTAGTGAAGCTCTAGTGAGGGTCCAGTGCCTGTCAAAAATTTGGTGACACCTTGCCTTGTGTATATATTTGATTGCTGACATCACAACAAAGGGGTAGACTGTGTGACCTTTGGCTTTATTTCCAAGGCAGCACTTTTATCCGAAGCTTCAGCTTTGTACAAAAAAAAACTGTTTAATATGCTACATTATTGCAAAGTGGCAAAGAAAATATGCTCACATAACAAAAATGACTGAGATGGTGGCTAGGTGTCCCCAGAGTTTTGATGGGCAGTATAAAATAGGGCCTGACTGATATGGATACTGTGCAAAACTGACTTTTAGGAGTTAAAAGTGGTTTTACACACACACACATATATATATATATATATATATATATATATATATATATATATATATATATATATAATACACATATAGTTGTGCTTGAAAGTTTGTGAACCCATTAGAATTTTCTATATTTCTGCATAAATATGACCTAAAACATCATCAGATTTTCACACAAGTCCTAAAAGTAGATAAAGAGAACCCAGTTAAATAAATGACTCAAAGTGTATGTGAACCTGTAAGATTCGCAGTTAATTTGAAGGCGAAATTAGAGTCAGGTGTTTTCAATCAATGGGATGACAATCAGGTGTGAGTGGGCACCTTGTTTTATTTAAAGAACAGGGATCTAGCAAAGTCTGCTCTTCACAACACTTGTTTATGGACGTGTATCATGGCCTGAACAAAGGAGATTTCTGAGGACCTCAGAAAAAGAGTTGTTGATGCTCATTAGGCTGGAAAGTGTTACAAATCCATCTCTGAAGAGTTTGGACTCCACCAATCCACAGTCAGTCAGATTGTGTACAAATAGAGGAACTTCAAGACCATTGTTTCCCTCCCCAGGAGTGGTCGACCAACAAAGATCACTCCAAGAACAAGGTCGTGTAATAGTCTATCACATTGTTATATCAGAGAATTCTAAAGGAAAATGTCAGGACATCTGTCCATGAACTGAATCTCAAGAGAAGGTGGGTCATGCAGCAAGACAACGACCCTAAGCACACAAGTCGTTCTACCAAAGAACAGTTAAAGAAGAATAAAATTAGTGTTTTGGAATGGCCCACCAACATCCCAGAGTTCAAGCTGTTCTGTATGATCAAATTTATGCAGAAATATAGAAAATTCTAAAGGGGTCACAAACTTTCGTGTGTGTGTGTGTGTGTATATGTATGTGTATATATATATATATATATATATATATATATATATATATATATATATATATATATATAAAAAAATATAGGAGAATCACTCTGATGGACAGTGATGGGCCTTTACAGTAGGGCCTGACCCATATATTGTTGGCTGATAAAATCATTATTTGTGTTTTATGTTTGGAATTTTTTGATAATACCAATTAATCTGTACAACATTAACCCTCTGTGGTGCATTAATGCTCGTCAAATTCTCTGCTTCTGTTTCTGTATCTTTGTGATGATCCAGCACCGAAATCCAGTTCAAACCCTTCCTGAATCTGTAGAGTCACCCTTTCCATTCTATCTTATCACAAGATCCTACAAGACTCACACCCTGAGTTATGAGCCTATGAAGAGGGACTGAAATAGACGTCATCTGCCTCTCAATGTGTGGAGCTGGTGGATTTGTGTGTCTGTCTACATTCTGTGTGAAACTGACCAACTTACACTCATGAAATCACTAAGGACTGACCGTCATGCCGGAAACCCTTCATTCTTCATTCAATCCACGTCGGAGACTCGTGTGAAACGGCGTCAGAGAGTTTACAGCTGCTGAGGTTGCTGCAGCAGATTTGGAAAGAAGTGATGAAAACGGAACGTTTTGATATGAAACATAGGAGGATCGTGTTTTATGAAGAGTCTTTAAAGGAGAGTTTAAGAAGATAAAATCGAGAAAACGGCCTAAAAGCCCAGAGGGTTAATACTGGATGATTTTATCAGTCAACAATATATGGGTCAGGCCCTACTGTAAAGGCCCATGACTGTCCATCAGAGTGGAACACTGGAACACAGTCCGAGTCTGAGGTTGTCTGTGGTAACAGGGTAGTGTGGGTGTGACAGCAGGACTGATGTGAGAGGAGACGACTGGTAGGTTTCGGTCTAAAACAGCAGCAGTGCACAGACTCACTTCTGCTTTATGATAAAAGATTCAAAATATAAAACCTCCAAAACCTACAGCACTTCTCAGAACAAACGCATGCCTCATATCAAATGATGAGGCGTGAGCTGTAGACGAGCCATCGGCTAAGCGACCACGGGATTCACCGTCTGCACGTCACTCTGCTCATGCTGCGAGCCGCCCAGCCACGAGTTCACATGAGTTCAGAGGATTCTTACTGATGGAGAGTTTTAAACTCAGCTAGACTGAAGCAAAGTCAGAATGCTGCCCTTTCATATTTCTTTTCCATAGTTTTTACATTTAGATTCTCCAAACATACTTTGAGTTAATAGTGACTGGAATGGTTTTGATACTTTAACAGTGTTTATCTATCACTTTAAACTGCTTTATTTCAAATAAAGTGGAAAATTCAGATATCAATGTTTTAATCCAATGTCCAGTGCCACCTGCTAGCTGGGGTTCGGTTGTCTGGCATTGCCAGGAATCAAAATCACAAACTTTCCAGCGACAAGGCTGACACTGGGTGGGTTGCTCCAGTTGGGACCCCCCTGATGAGGAATGTGTTTTTTGTTAAACATGTAAAAAGACATTATTGCGTTTTAAACATACACTGAGTTACAAGTTTATTTGAAACACCCCCCTTGTCACTACACTCCTTGGCCATTGTATTGGAAACATACATAACATACTGTATACCATACAGGTGCACCTTGTGTATCTGTATCTGTTACTGTACAGTTTATCAGGCCCCCTTGACCCCAGTTATCAATGGTCCACCACAGGACCACCTGACTAGATATTATTTGGGTTATTATTTGGGCGAAATGTTGTTAAAGTCCAAGACTTATTAAAAAAGGGGGAATTCTGCCAATGTTTCAAAATTCCACCCTAATTCTGTGTGTGATGTGTAAACAGAGAGATTCAGAGTAGTTGAGTGAAATGGTTCAGATGTATTTACAGTGGTGGTGATAGGAACCAGGGTTCGCCATGACTACAACACAAATATAGACATTTTATTTACTGTATTTACTTTTCAGAGAACCTACATGAGTCTTCTGAGTTTATATGGAATGTTGATGATGGAAAATCTGAAATAATAAGTTTTCTTTGGGGACTGTTTTGCCTCACATCACCCTGCATATTATGTATCCCTCCACCATGAATGGATTTTAAGAATCTTCAAAACCTTCACATTTTCAAAATCTTCTCAGAACTATCATAAAACAGCGTCTCAGTCATCAGGCAGTGAATTCATAACCATTTCATGTAGGAACTTTCTGTAAGGGAGCTTTTAGAGGTGGCCACCTGTCACCACCACTGTGAACAGTTCTGACTCTGTAAGTTTATCTAGAAAAGAGAGTTTCACACCAAACTGCTCTGAACGGCTCTGTTTACATCTGAACATCTTAATTATGCAGAATGGAATTCTTGTGTAATTTGGGGATCTGCTGATCTGCTGAACTCTCAGCTTGTTGATGCTGATGAAGCACAGTTAAACGTTCAGTCTCTGCTGGTAAAGTGGCCTTTTGCATTCTGACTGAGCTTCTGGACACTGATTACTGTAAGTTAAATACGTAAATATACAATGTTTTTATTAAAAACACACTAATGAGTGGTTTAATCAGTAAAGCACTCCTCGCTCTCGAGCCATACTAACGCTGGACCTTTACTCCTGTCTGTGGAGGAAAAGAAATCAAACTGAAAGCTTCAGTCTCTCTCTCTCGCTCTCTCTCTGTGCGGGAGTTGTTCACAGCAGTGGACGTTCTCTCTCACTCCGGGTTCCAGCTGATCCTCTTACAGACAGCGCTTCTCTTTAGCAGGAGCTCCGGGTGGCCAGTGATTTACTCTGTGGAACAAAAACACATATCAGCACACGCAGAAACAACCTTATTAAAGTGTGCATGTACACACTGCCCTCCAGCTCCCCCTGTAACCCAGAAGGATAATCAGCTTAGAAGATGTGTGTAGAAGAAGAAGATATACACACTGCCTGTCACAGATTCAGGGACACCCAGCATCTCATGTGATTTTCATACAAATGTGCTGAATATGACACAAAGACTTAAATGAGAAAATGGATCCCAAATGGACTCAAGAAGGAAACGCAGAGTTTAGCAAACAGTGAATTTAGGATTTTACACACAGAGCTCAGCTCACTGACGGGACAGAGAGACAGCAGAGTGTCGAGGGCAAATTTGGGTGAATCTTAAATGGACAAGTTAAGAAGCTGCTGTTTATTGAAATGTCAGCTCTAAATGGGCACAAGGAATTTCTGCAAACTAAACAGGAGAACATAACGCTGCCCTATATTGTGCCTCATTTGGCCTCGTCAAAGTTAAGTGTGGCAAACTGATTACACAGATACGTGTAAATATGATGGTTTGTGTATCATCATACATCATAAAAAAACTGTTTAACAAACTTCTCTATTTGTTAAACGTGAGTGTGTGGGCCTTTAAATTTAGCCGGCTAAGTAAGAAACCCTGCTTCCCAAGACCCCCACAGGCAAATTACTGAAAACCAACAAAGAAAACCTGGGACTTCAGACAGGCAGTGGACTCTGTGAATGAGGAATTAATCAGAAATATTTCCTATAATCCTGTTTGCTCGCATTTTATGGACTTCAAAGCTAAGCTATGCAGCTAATAAGCACTGTGGTGGTGTTTTAAAGCCCCATCAAAGCGGATCACTGCAGGCAGCTATGCTGAGTGGTGTGACAGTGAAGTGGACTGAGCTGAGGACTGTTTCTCCTCGTCTGTCTGAAGGGACAGGCAGCAGAGAGGAAAATGCTAACCGTCGGCTGAACGTTTAGTGTCCTGTGGTACTTACTCTACAGCACACTCCACCACCTGGCCGGCCATGCCCCCCTCAGAGACCTGCGGCAGCGCTGCACGACGAAAACAAAAGGACAGTCATTTACACTCACGTTCAAACTTATGAAGTCACCATTTAAAATACAGAACAGCCATTAAAATGCATGGAATCACCATTCAAACATGGAGTTGATCAGGCATAACATTCTGACCACCTCCTTGTTTCTACACTCATTGTCTATTTTATCAGCTCCACTTACTGTATAGCTGCACTTTGTAGTTCTACAGTTACAGACTGTAGTCCATATGTTTCTCAGATACTTTATTAGCCCCCTTCTACCCTGTTCTTCAGTAGTCATGACCCCCATGGACCCTCACAGAGCATGTGTGTACTATTTGGGTGGTGGATCATTCTCAGCACTGCAGTAACACTGACGTGGTGATGGTGTGTTAGTGTGTGTTGCGCTGGTCTGAGTGGATCAGACACAGCAGTGCTGCTTGAGTTTTTAAACACCTCAGTGTCACTGCTGGACTGAGAAGTCCACCAACCAAAAATATCCAGCCGGCAGCGTCCTGTGGGCAGCGCCTGTGGGCAGCGTCCTGTGGGCAGCGTCCTGTGGGCAGCGTCCTGTGACCATTGATGAAGGACTAGAGGATGACCAACAGAAACTGTACAGCAGCAGATGAGCTATCGTCTCTGACTTTACTTCTACAAGGTGGACTGACAAGGTAGGAGTGTCTAAAAGAGTGGACAGTGAGTGGACGCAGTGTTTAAAAACTCCAGCAGCACTGCTTTGTCTGATTCACTCACACCAGCACAACACTCACTAACACACCATCACCATGTCAGTGTTACTGCAGTACTGAGAATGACCCAACATCCAAATAGTACCTGCACTGTGAGGGTCCATGGGGGTCCTGACCACTGAAGAACAGGGTAAAGGGGGTAACAAAGTATCAGAGAAACAGATGGACTACAGTCTGTAACTGTAGAACTACAAAGTGCAGCTATACAGTAAGTGGAGCTGATAAAATGGACAATGAGCGTAGAAACAAGGAGGCGGTCATAACGTTATGCCTGATCAGTGTGTATTGGATAATATAAAATCGGTCACACTTTACTTGAAGGGTGTCTACAAAACACATTCATAACATCTTACATAACCACTTCAGAGCATGCTAATGAAAGTTTAAATCAACATTTATAAAGTACACAAGTTTTACATGATATTAATATAGACAACTATGACATTTTATTGTAATACATTTTTTCAAAATAAAAGTCCTCATTTTTTATTTTTAAAAAGTGTATTATGTTCAGTAAAACTCTCTTCAGTAAGTTCCTGGCCTTACAGATGAATTGTTAAAGGGGAATAAATCATACATTTTGATGTCTAGTTTAAATTCTAGTTTAAATTTTATTGTATATAAAAAGCTGTTCAATATGATATGATTCCAGACTTGTGAACAGTAGAGCTTTATCTCTGAGCTGTGTGTACAGTACAGCAATGTTATGTAAGACTGTAAGACTGAACTCGCTGAGTGTAATTTAATGCAGCACGTGCTGTGTGTGTCCGGCTGAGAGAGCACACACTGGACACGTGTTCTAACATCTGCAGGACTTGTCAGCATGTCTGAACCCTTCAGACCACAGCTCACTTTAATCAACACCGACACAAAACGTGCTGGTAACTCAGAACATCTTCCACAACAAACAGGCAACAAATATTGGTAAGACATTATTAATAAATTAGCTTTCAGGACAGCAGCTCAGTGAAGTGGTTTACTGTGTTCATCTGTTCACATCTGAGCAAAACACGCTAACGGTTCTGCACAATGTACACAAACTGGCCACTTTATCAGAAACCCCTATCTTGTAGTTCCACCTTGCTGGTGTTCCGTTAGAGACAGTAGTACAGGGCAAGTGTTTCTTATAAAGTGACCAGGGAGTGGAAGCACAATGTGGGTGTTTCTAATAAAGTGGCCAGTGAGTGGAAGCACAACGTACATGTTTCTAATAAAGTGACCAGTTAGTAGAAGCACAAGGTAGGTGTTTCTAATAAAGTGGCCAGCCAATGGAAGCACAAGGTGGGAGTTTCTAATAGTGGCCAGTGAGTGGAAGCACAAGGTGGGTGTTTCTAATAAAGTGGCCAGTGAATGAAGTACAAGGTGGGTGTTACTAATAAAGTGGCCAGTGAGTGAAGTACAAGGTGGGTGTTTCTAATAAAGCGGCCAGTGAATGAAGTACAAGGTGGGTGTTTCTAATAAAGCGGCCAGTGAATGAAGTACAAGGTGGGTGTTTCTAATAAAGCGGCCAGTGAATGAAGCACAAGGTGGGAGTTTCTAATAAAGCGGCCAGTGAATGAAGTACAAGGTGGGTGTTTCTAACAAAGCGGCCAGTGAGTGAAGTACAAGATGGGTGTTTCTAATAAATTGGCCAGTGAATGAAGTACAAGGTGGGTGTTTCTAATAAAGTGGCCAGTGAGTGAAGTACAAGGTGGGTGTTTCTAATAAAGTGGCCAGTGAGTGAAGTACAAGGTGGGTGTTTCTAATAAAGTGGCCAGTGAGTGAAGTACAAGGTAGGTGTTTCTAATAAAGTGGTCAGTGAGTGGAAGCACAAGGTGTGAGTTTCTAATAAATTGGCCAGTGAGTGAAGTACAAGGTGGGTGTTTCTAATAAAGTGGCCAGTGAGTGAAGTACAAGGTGAGTGTTTCTAATAAAGTGGCCAGTGAGTGGAAGCACAAGGTGGGTGTTTCTAATAAAGTGGCCAGTGAGTGAAGTACAAGGTGGGTGTTTCTAATAAAGTGGCCAGTGAGTGAAGCACAAGGTGTGAGTTTCTAATAAATTGGCCAGTGAGTGAAGTACAAGGTGGGTGTTTCTAATAAAGTGGCCAGTGAGTAAAAGCACACGGTAGGAGTTTCTAATAAAGTGGCCAGTGAGTGAAGTACAAGGTACGTGTTTCTAATAAAGTGGTCAGTTAGTGGAAGCACAAGGTGGGTGTTTCTAATAAAGTGACCAGTGAGTGTAAGCAGAATGTGGGTGTTTCCAATAAAGTGGCCAGTGAGTAGTAGCACAAACTATGTGTTTCCAATAAAGTGGCCAGTGAGTAGTAGCACAAACGATGTGTTTCTAATAAAGTGGCCAGTTAGGAGTAGCACAAGGCAGGTGTTTCTAAAAAAGTGGCCTGTGACTGAAGTACAAGGTAGGTGTTTCTAATAAAGTGGCCAGTGAGTGGAAGCACAAAGCAGGTGTTTCTAATAAAGTGGCCAGTGAGTGGAAGCACAACGTACATGTTTCTAATAAAGTGACCAGTTAGTAGAAGCACAAGGTAGGTGTTTCTAATAAAGTGGCCAGCCAATGGAAGCACAAGGTGGGAGTTTCTAATAGTGGCCAGTGAGTGGAAGCACAAGGTGGGAGTTTCTAATAGTGGCCAGTGAGTGGAAGCACAAGGTGGGTGTTTCTAATAAAGTGGCCAGTGAATGAAGTACAAGGTGGGTGTTTCTAATAAAGTGGCCAGTGAGTGGAAGCACAAGGTGGGTGTTTCTAATAAAGCGGCCAGTGAATGAAGCACAAGGTGGGAGTTTCTAATAAAGCGGCCAGTGAATGAAGTACAAGGTGGGTGTTTCTAACAAAGCGGCCAGTGAGTGAAGTACAAGATGGGTGTTTCTAATAAATTGGCCAGTGAATGAAGTACAAGTTGGGTGTTTCTAATAAAGTGGCCAGTGAGTGAAGTACAAGGTGGGTGTTTCTAATAAAGTGGCCAGTGAGTGAAGTACAAGGTGGGTGTTTCTAATAAAGTGGCCAGTGAGTGAAGTACAAGGTAGGTGTTTCTAATAAAGTGGTCAGTGAGTGGAAGCACAAGGTGTGAGTTTCTAATAAATTGGCCAGTGAGTGAAGTACAAGGTGGGTGTTTCTAATAAAGTGGCCAGTGAGTGAAGTACAAGGTGAGTGTTTCTAATAAAGTGGCCAGTGAGTGGAAGCACAAGGTGGGTGTTTCTAATAAAGTGGCCAGTGAGTGGAAGCACAAGGTGGGTGTTTCTAATAAAGTGGCCAGTGAGTGGAAGCACAAGGTGTGAGTTTCTAATAAATTGGCCAGTGAGTGAAGTACAAGGTGGGTGTTTCTAATAAAGTGGCCAGTGAGTAAAAGCACACGGTAGGAGTTTCTAATAAAGTGGCCAGTGAGTGAAGTACAAGGTACGTGTTTCTAATAAAGTGGTCAGTTAGTGGAAGCACAAGGTGGGTGTTTCTAATAAAGTGACCAGTGAGTGTAAGCAGAATGTGGGTGTTTCCAATAAAGTGGCCAGTGAGTAGTAGCACAAACTATGTGTTTCCAATAAAGTGGCCAGTGAGTAGTAGCACAAACGATGTGTTTCTAATAAAGTGGCCAGTTAGGAGTAGCACAAGGCAGGTGTTTCTAAAAAAGTGGCCAGTGAGTGAAGTACAAGGTAGGTGTTTCTAATAAAGTGGCCAGTGAGTGGAAGCACAAAGCAGGTGTTTCTAATAAAGTGGCCAGTGAGTGGTAGCAGAATGTTGGTGTTTCCGATAAAGTGGCCAGTGAGTGGCAGCACAAGGTGGGTGTTTCTAATAAAGTGGCCAGTGAGTGGTAGCAGAATGTTGGTGTTTCCGATAAAGTGGCCAGTGAGTGGCAGCACAAGGTGGGTGTTTCTAATAAAGTGGCCAGTGAGTCAAGCAAAAAGTAGGTGTTACTAATAAAGTGGCCAGTTAGGAGTGGCACAAGGCAGGTGTTTCTAATAAAGTGGCCAGTGAGTGGAAATACATGTATGTTTATAAATAACAGAACTTAACACTTACTGTGCTCCTCTACACAGAGTGAACAGACTCCATCCAGTAGCTCTTTGGCCTCAGCAGCCAGTTGGTACGCATGGTCTGGGATGGGGGACGGCGTGTCCGGGCTGTCTGTCGCTGGGGACGATCTGGTGCTCCTGTAGAAGCAGGAAGTGACCTCACATCAGTCTAGATTACAGTCTGCAGCAGAGTTTTTGGGTTGGGATATTTGGAGAAATTCACTTTTCTTTTAACTCACCCGTTTTCAGTCCCCAATAAACTGGTGGTGCTGAGAACTTTATGGACATTCTGTTAGAAACAAAGTTTGAAAAGAAATCTAAACTCAAGGACTTAGGAAACAACCAGCTGCCAGTCTGAAGATCATAAGAGATGGATTTATATTAGAAAAAAGAATGTTTTAACATCTGTGACTCTGTCGGGATGTCCACCTGCCATCACCCACAGGTGAGCTAAGTTTACCTGAGCAAATCCTAGCAGCTTCTTATTGGAGAGTTCCAAATGTTTCCTGGACACTTCAGACCGTCTCAGCTGACTGTCGATGATAGAAAGCCTCTTATTCAGCTCCATCATTTCTTCCTGTTGGAAAAAAAATCCTATTAATAACCAGCTTCAGAAATCCAGCATTAGTGCTTTAAAAGGATTTGGGGGCTAAACGAAGTCTGCAGTGATCTGACAGCAGACATGTCGTCTGAAAACAGACGCTGGGAGCTCCACATTTGGACATTTTGGGTGGTTTACGTTACACGAGAATTTTCTACAGAACACAAACTCATCTGTTATCATGAGGTTGAGATTTCACAAAAAATTGTTACTAAATCTAAAGCTATTCCATCACTCCATCTCATGATGGGTTGACGTGTTGAACTTATTTCACCCACTGCATGTACATATTTAAGCAACTTCATTACTAGCATGCTAGTGAGTAACAACATTACAAAAACAGAAAGGCACTGCACCACGTTTATAACCAGGCAGGGCAATTATTTAAAAATAAATGTACAGTTTATTCAGACTTCTCCAAAATTTTTTTGCATTAAAAAGTCTGCATGGCTACTTGATTAGCTCACAGAGGTTAACCTGCCTAGTGCTAGGAATTAGTCTTTACCTGGTGTGACATACTGTCAATTATACAATAAAACGTGTAAACTTACAGTAGCTACAATACAGTGAGCTCAACTATTTCCTATCTGGCACCACTAAAGGTTTGACCAGGCCGCCCTGAAATAAACAACTGACCACGAATTTAATTTTAAACAGCTTGCTAAATAATATTAAACGGTTAAAAGTTGTACAGTTATTAATATATTAAGCTTAATGGCATCCCAAACATCTAAAGCTGAATTCCAGAGTGGCTCCGCTATAAAAACAAAAAAACATTTTTAAAATGTAAAGCATGTAGACATTGGAACTTCCATCTTGCAGTCTGAAATGTCTCCAACAGGGAGCATACAAGTCGCTTTGGTGTACATAATTTAGAGAAGAAACAGTTGTGAACCCACACCGCAGAATACACTAACGTGGACAGGTAGTGGAAGCACAAGGTGGGTGTTTCTAATAAAGTGACCAGTGAGTGAAGCACAAAATAGGTGTTTCTAATAAAGTGACCAGTTAGTAGTAGCACAAGGTAGGTGTTTCTAATAAAGTGGCCAGTAAGTGGAAGTGCAAGTAGGTTTATAAATAATAACACTTCACACTAATCAACGCAAGAGTTTACAGAAACACTTTACAAGAAAATTATTAGCAAAAGATATTCAGTCTTATTTACGGGATTTCGATTAAAGAATTTCAGTAAATCAGTTAACGTTAATAAACATGACTTTCACTGTTAATCTGCAACTCAAACTGTTTGAACAACAAAAGAAAAACAAACCATTTTTCACACATTTCATCATCATCATCTTTAACCGCTGAGTCTGGATAGGGTCACGACAGCAGTTGAGAGAGCAGAGAATCCCAAACCTGTCCCCCCAACTTCCTCCAGTTCATTCCGGGGGACCCCGAGCTGCTCCCAGGCAAACTTGGAGACATAATGCCTCCAGTTGGGCCATAGGACAACGTCGGGGTCTCGTCCCAGTAGGCCGTGCCTAGTACACTCCCACCGGGAGGCATCCAGGAGGCGTCCGGATCAGATGAAACCACCAGCGGCTCCAATCCGAACTCCACTCGGATGACCGAGCTCCTCATCCTGTCAGTAGAGCGTAGCTGCAACCCTGTGGAGAAACCTCATTTCTGCCACTTGTATCCACAACCTCATTCTTTCAGTCATTACCCACAGCTCATGACCGTACGTGAGGGCGGGGATGTAGACTCACCGGTAAACAGACAGCCCTCTTCACCACTATAGTCAAGTACAGTGACCACATTACTTCTGCCGCCTGTCCCAGCCTTTTGGCCTTTTCACCAAAATTTGTGGTGGCTGAAATTTTGGTGCCTGCTTACAACTGAATTTTCCATTGGGGATCAACAAAGTTCATCTGATCTTAGTCCTGAGTCTGAACCGTCTCTGCAGTGAGATGCAGTGGAAGACTCACCTTAGTGACCTCTGTGCTCCTGCGTTTTTTGCCAGCAAGCTGGTCCTTCAGGTCTTTTATCTCAGCCTCCAGAAGCTGGATGACCTCCTCATAGTCTTGCTCTGCGCTGTTGGTCTGTCTCTGCACAGCCTCGGCCACCTGCAGCCGGGTCTTGAGAGACTTATTCTCCTCCACCGTCACTGTGGCTTTCTGAAACACACGCGTGTAAACGTTCAGATGAGAGACTTCACGGAAAACCATAACATTTATGGGTTTTAACCCTTAACGTAGCTTAACGGGTCGCAACTCAAATGTTAAGAAAAGTCATTTTGTCCTTTCAACAAAAATCAAATCACTTTGGGAGCCTCAACATTTCATGTCCATTTTACCATCTTGTCTGTAAATCTGTCTCAGTTTGTGCTGATGAACTAGTACAAGCTAAAAATATAACCTAAACAAAAACACAGACTTGCTCTGCTCTGCTTTAAGCTTTAGCTCAGCTATAGTCGCTTTTCCCACATGTCCAGCAGGAAACTTTGCCAAAACTAGAATCATTGCTCGATGATTCTACAATGTAACTTATGTATTTAATGTAATTACTTGGAATGTAATGCTACTTTTAAGGTGGAATGGGACAGTTCAAACAAGAACCTGGCGAATGAAAATCTGACTTCAGCGTCACAACTTTTTAGTGTTTGTCAGTTTCTCGTTGCAGATTAAACGTATCAGGAAACCAGCTGGAGTGATTAGAAACAAGTCCATTCGTATCTAAATTATCAATGTTCATCTTCTCTCTTTGCAGTTTAGCTACTAGCAAGGCGAGACTGTTATCTGTGTTTCTGTGGTGACCAGCAGTCTGCACTGATCTTCAGGTTTAAAGGGTGAATTAGCAGTTCTACATTAACTCCAGCGTTTAAGACCATTTATTGTTAAACTGTGTTGAACGATCATCAGAGCTTGATTTTACTGTAAAGGAGGATTATTTTTTTTTACCTACAAATCTGATTTTGCTGTGGAGTCACAACTAGACAGTACAACAGTTGCCTGCCACCAAGAGCGCTTGTCGACCCCTGAACTAGACTAACCTGGACTAACATTAACTCAGACTCTAACTGACTGAGAAAGCTTAATGTGTATCACACTGTTTGTAAGTTGAGTTTTCTGGCTTATTAGTAGTTAAAACCTTTCCATGTGAACCTGTTTTGGTTTACACTGCAGTGTAGCTTCATTATATTCTATTGATTTTTACCTCAGCGGTCTTCTGAAGCTCCTCCTCTAGAGTTTTCTTACTGTTCTCAGTGTCCTTCAGCAAACCCTGACAAAAATCAGTGAAATTCAGTTACACAGCAAATATCTTCAAAGGCTAGGATTTAGCATGGAGCGTACACATATAACAACAGCCTGTCCTCTGTTTAATGATTAGAAAGCATAGTTGGACCATTTCACCCATTTCGATCCCCTGAGCCGACAGTACATGACTGAGTTGCCCTTGAGCAAAACACCTAACCCCCAACTGCTCCCTGGGCACTGTGGATAGGGTTGCCCACTTCTCTGGGCAAGTGTGCCTACTGCCCCCTAGTGTGTGTGTTCACTTGTCTGTTTGTGGTGTTTCACTTCACAGATGGGTTAAAATGCAGAGGTGAAATTTCCCCGTTGCGAGACTAACAACGGTCACTTATTTTATTAAAGTGAATAATAAAGATTTAAATGATCATGAGTTAATTTTTTTAAATAAAAACAAATTTTCAAAAATGTTGTCTCTCAGTTCCACGTCAGTCCTGAAACACAAACCCTTTTAGTCTGTAGCCTTATTTTAGCCACGCTCCTGCATCTTAGAGCCGGAAGTGAGGCTGCATCCCTGCCCCTCATGGCCACATAGTGAGCAGTTAGATCCCCTTGTTTTGAAGTAAATGTGTCCCAAAGTGTGAAAGTCAGTGTGGAACATTAAGAATCATCATATTTTCTGCAGCTCAGCACTTTAAAGTGTTTTAATGAAGAATATGATGATTTTCTGTGCGAACAGCTGTTCAAAGCTGTGTTAGCTGGTCATGTTCTGGCTGCACTTTTGAGCTCAAAATGAGCTACAATTGTCACTGAAACAGTCACTACTGACATATTTGGTAAAGCTTGGTAGAGTTATGATTGTATTGGCAGTAAAAAAAGCAATATTCAATCATTAGTTTAAATAAAATTATCATAATAAAGGTTTAGAGTCACTCAGAGCAGAAGGATTTTAGTCTAAAGTCTAAGATCAGTTAAAGGTGTTTCAGCTCTGACTCTGAACCAGTTCAGTAGAGTATGATCCAATGCATCTTATATGAATATTCTTTTTAACCATAGTGGAGACATTGTGCTGAAAGTGCAGATTCTAAATGTTAAATCCAATCCACATCCACAGTTTTTAATTATGATTTATATGATTTTGCATCCTTTACATTTTGTCCCATGTTTTTGTCATTTTCTGACATTAAATCAAAGAGAAGAACATGAGAAGTGGAGACTCAGATCTCTCCATACAAAGTATAAATCAACTGTGACTGTAATTTATTACATAATACTACTACACTAATAACTAACGACTCTACTGGTACATGTTCGCTGTAATTAAGCTCACCTTGAGCTGTTTCATCTGCAGCTGGAGCTGCTTCACCTCAGACTGAAACTGCTCCATCTCCTCACTGCTGGAGCTGCACTCCGACTCATACGTCTGAGACAAAGAACCACACGGCTGAGCTGATATCACGCAATCGCACATTACAGAACAGGACAGCTAAACTGAGCAAAGCCAGCTTCACACCACTGCCCGTCAAAGTGTAAAGACATCTTCCCTTCTTTTACTTTCTTAATTTAATAAACTGAAACCTCTGACCTTTGGCTTTATTCACACTGTCAGCAGTCATGTCACCAATAATGTTGTTTTCTAAATTAATAAATAAACCTGGGATTTAACCCCTAAAACTCTCAGGGTCTGTATAATGGTCCACACTTCAGTTTGTAATAGTTACTGAATAATTACTAATGGATTCATTTCATACACACACACACACAGGCACACACACACACACACACACACACACACACACACACACACACATTCTCTCTCACATACACACACACACCACAACTTCTAACCCGCTTATCATCCTGGGTCGCAGGGGAGCTGGAGCCTATCCCAGCAGTCATTGGACGGAAGGCAGGATTCAGTCTGATCCAATTCAACTTAAAAATATATATATGGGTCATTCCACTAGAATGGTTCAAATTGGACTTTCAAATTTTTTGCTTAAATGTATCATTGATATGTATACCTCACAGTCAAACAGGTAACGGGGTTGAGTGTGACGGGGTTGTGATTTTTGCACAAAAGGGCCGCTGCTCTACATACTGTATACCAGAGAGAGAGCACATGGCATGTATGAGATTCAGAATTAGCATATAGTTTTGAAATAAAAAAAACTTTTTTTATAAGTAATAGTTTTCTATCTTTTTTTCATGTGACGGTGTTGAGTCACTGAGTTTGGCGACCACAATATCACAAGATAAATGACCAAAATTAAATAAAAGAAGGAAGCCACTTGCTTGTCTTTGCTGTCCTGTTGTCCAAAAGACTTGAGTGATGTCACTTCTTGATGTATATGGATCATACCATTGTTTTTGTGGGGGAGATTCATTTGTGTTACGGGGTTGAGGGGTTACTTAGGTACAGAACTAAATAATGTGATTTTAATAAATAATTATCAATTAATTTTGAAAAATAATATCACAAACAATTAAACACAGACAGTTGTTTAGGTTGACATCAAAATATATGGACTTTTTTATAGTTGTATTTGGTATATTCTAAGTATACTTTCGTTGAAGGCCATGAGGGACATGACAAAATAGGTGGTGTCAGCAAAAATAAATAAATAAACAAAGTTCTCATAAAAAGATCAAATAAAAAAAAAATACATTGTATTAAATGAGATATTTCAATGTATGTGTAAAGCTGTTAAAATATAGATTTTTGTGACCCAGTAGATAAAATACACCTAAAGAGGAGATGAGGACTCAAAATGTGCCATTTCCATGGAATGACCCATATATATATATACCTTGTATGTAAGTAATCTGTTGTGTACATGCCTGCAAGTCACACTGTGTCCTAAACCACATCTATGAGTCTGCACCACCTTAACGAAGACCTGGATGTGGTTTGAGCGGACTGAGAGGTGTTTTGGGCATGTATTTTTAGGCAAAACATTTGGGTGACTATTGACTTCTAGTGTTTTCTATCAATGTAGCTGCAGTGCTAAACTAAAGAAGCAAAATGTGGACACCAAACATGTCTTGGCTTATTAACTCCAACTGTGGAATGCGGGAAATTGTGTGAATTCGATTTTTTGTCAAATTATCCCCTTAATATGTTATTATGACCCTTCAGAGCATGCTCATTCATTAAAATATAAAAAAAATGTGGTGTCCCCAAACTCATGATGGGCAGTGCAGTTTCATGGGCTTCTTTAAACACCTCATGGTGGACTTACAGGTGAGTGGAAGGCGGAGGTGTCCATCAGACTGGCTGCTTCATGATAGGAGAACATGAAGGGTCCCTGTGCTAGCCCCGCCTCCTCCAGCTTATCATGGTACACGCTGCGCGTCGCCTCCACGAAATCTGATTCATGATGGAAAAATACACAGTTTAAGAGAGAAAAAACATATACAGGACGTTTTTAATGAGAACGGTTCTATATAGCACCTCAAAGGGTTCGTCTACTGTGACAAGCTTGAAATTGGAGCAATAGCAGGACACTTTTTGGTGCTATATAGAACCATATATAGCACATTCTTCATCAATCTGAAGAAGCATTTTACCAGGAAAGGAAGCATGTAAATGATTCTATATGGAACTCATGGTTCTGAATAGAATTGTTCCCTTTACTAAAGAACCCTTGGATTAAATAACCATCTTTTTTAGGAGTGTATGACCCAAATACAGACATTCTGTTTACTGTCCAAAACCACCAGTGAACCTACACGAGTCTTCTGAGTTTATATGGAATGTTGATGATGGAAAATATTGGAAAATCTGAAATAAGTTTTCTTCGAAAGACGAGACTTTTTCCAGTCAGGGTTAGGGGGGTTTAAAAGCTCACCTCCATACGCCACCGTCCCCTGAGGGTCTGTAGACAGACTCTCTCTGAGCTGCCTCCTCTTCTCCTCCGTCACGTCCAGCCCCAGATAGGACAGCGCCTGGAACATCAACAGCAGGATCATCTCACACGTCCAGCTGTGACTCATTATAACCCTTCAGAAGTTCTTTTGTAAAGGCCATGGTTCTATGTAGAACCATGAGATCTATACAGAACCGTTTCATGCATAAATAGTTCTCTACATGGTGAAATGGCTCTTCAGACTGATTGAGAATATGTTGTATATGGTTCTATATAGCAACAAAATGGGTTCTGCTACTGTTACAACTTGACACTGTAAACAGTAGAAGAACCCTTCTTGGTGCTATATAGAACCATATACACATTCTCCATCAATCTGAAGAAACATTTCACCATGCAGAGAACCACTTAGGCATGCAAATGGTCCTTTGAGTGTTCATGGTTCTATATAAAACCATTTACTTTACTTTTAAGCACCCTGGAGGAACCGTCTTTTTCAGTGTGTATGATAAGATCAAATAGGAACTAATGAGGATCAAAAGCTCAGTTTTGATTTCAGGTCGACTTTAAGATCACGAAAAACACACATTCAGCCAGAGAAGCCGAAGAGCTTCAGTACCAGTGAGTCACTGACAGTCGTCTCCACTAGGAGGCAGCAGAGTTAATGGTCCAGAATGGGAATAACGGACAGAGCAATAAGGCCCAATTATTAAACGATTAATTTTAAATACTACCAGTACAATTTGCCTATATCAGCAGTTCACAAAACGGCAGCTGCCAAAACAGACGAAGCTACAGATTCATTATGTGGAGAATAGAGTGAAGAACATGTTTAACCTGAGTACCTAAACCACGAGCTAAAGCAGTGAGTGTATCTGTTTCTCTACTACAGTGTACTGTGTCCACACTCATCATCAAAGTGCTTTCCTTCCTCATTGGACCCAGATCCTATTAATGCACCACTAGATTAGGGTCAGCCACAGGATCAGTGGGATCAGATTAAATCACTGCTAAACAACTGCATTATGACAAAGAGCACAGGCAGAATACGGGGGATCCGCCGGGGGGGTCTCTGTGTAAACCGTCTGCCTGGCACTGTGGGATTTTTCCACTCAGATACCCTGTAGATATCTACAGTAGATTACAGAGGATTAACCCTTTAAATTCACCTTATGTTTTCCTTTAACCACAGGGTTTAATCCTGCGCTACCAAGAGCTTGAACAGACAATGAGATGCTTCAGAACCCTGAGTTTCAGAAACTGGAAGCTCAACTTAAATCTCAACTCAAAGCTCAACTTAAGTCTCATTTTGGCAGCCAGATCTTTACAGGGCACACCAGAACTCGGTAAATGTGTTTGTTTTCATACATTTTCAGGACAGAAATGTCTCAAATGTTTATGCAAATGAGAGAAAAACTGACGAAACCAGCAAAATCATCCTGTATCTATTTTTTGAAATTCTGCATATCTCAATTTTAAAAATCAGAAAAACCCATTTCTTTTAGGTGCTGTGGTTAAGATAAGGGTTAGACTTTGAATTAGTCTAACGTACTATGCACGGGGCAAATTATTACATTTAGAAACTTGGTCCCACTTCATAGTAAGTGTCTCTAATAACTGTGTAGTTACACATGAACAACATATGCACCAACAACTTAACTAATGATTTAGTCACTGTTACAGATGGATTACAGAAGTACAGCCTTATGTAATTACACATCTGTATTAACCGCAGTTTTGCCTCGTGTAATTACACAAGTGTATCTTAATAGTCGTAACAGCCTATTCTCTCTCACATAATTACACAAGTGCATCTTAGTAGTTGTAACAGCCTCTTCTCTCACATAATTACACAAGTGTATCTTAATAGTTGTAACAGCCTCTTCTCTCACATAATTACACAAGTGTATCTTAATAGTTGTAACAGCCTATTCTCTCTCACGTAATTACACAAGTGTAGCTTAATAATTGTAACAACCTATTCTCTCACGTAATTACACAAGTGTAGCTTAGTAGTCGTAACAGCCTATTCTCTCTCACATAATTACACAAGTGTAGCTTAGTAGTTGTAACAGCCTATTCTCTCTCATGTAATTACACAAGTGTAGCTTAATAGTTGTAACAGCCTATTCTCTCACGTAATTACACAAGTGTAGCTTAATAGTTGTAACAGCCTATTCTCTCACGTAATTACACAAGTGTAGCTTAATAGTTGCAACAGCCTATTCTCTCTCATGTAATTACACAAGTGTAGCTTAATAGTCGTAACAGCCTATTCTCTCACGTAATTACACAAGTGTAGCTTAATAGTCATAACAGCCTATTCTCTCACGTAATTACACAAGTGTAGCTTAATAGTTGCAACAGCCTATTCTCTCATGTAATTACACAAGTGTAACTTAATAGTCGTAACAGCCTATTCTCTCTCATGTAATTACACAAGTGTAGCTTAATAGTTGCAACAGGCTATTCTCTCTCATGTAATTACACAAGTGTAGCTTAATAGTCATAACAGCCTATTCTCTCACGTAATTACACAAGTGTAGCTTAATAGTTGCAACAGCCTATTCTCTCACGTAATTACACAAGTGTATCTTAATAGTCGTAACAGCCTATTCTCTTTCACGTAATTACACAAGTGTATCTTAATAGTCGTAACAGCCTATTCTCTCTCACGTAATTACACAAGTGTAGCTTAATAGTCGTAACAGCCTATTCTCTTTCACGTAATTACACAAGTGTATCTTAATAGTCGTAACAGCCTATTCTCTTTCACGTAATTACACAAGTGTATCTTAATAGTCGTAACAGCCTATTCTCTTTCACGTAATTACACAAGTGCATCTTAGTAGTTGTAACAGCCTCTTCTCTCACATAATTACACAAGTGTATCTTAATAGTTGTAACAGCCTATTCTCTCACGTAATTACACAAGTGTAGCTTAATAGTTGTAACAGCCTGTTCTCTCTCACGTAATTACACAAGTGTATCTTAATAGTTGTAACAGCCTATTCTCTCTCACGTAATTACACAAGTGTATCTTAATAGTCGTAACAGCCTATTCTCTCTCACGTAATTACACAAGTGTAGCTTAATAGTCGTAACAGCCTATTCTCTCATGTAATTACACAAGTGTAGCTTAATAGTCGTAACAGCCTATTCTCTCTCACGTAATTACACAAGTGTAGCTTAATAGTTGTAACAGCCTATTCTCTCTCACGTAATTACACAAGTGTAGCTTAATAGTTGTAACAGCCTATTCTCTCTCATGTAATTACACAAGTGTAGCTTAATAGTCGTAACAGCCTATTCTCTCTCATGTAATTACACAAGTGTATCTTAATAGTTGTAACAGCCTATTCTCTTTCACGTAATTACACAAGTGTATCTTAATAGTCGTAACAGCCTATTCTCTTTCACGTAATTACACAAGTGTAGCTTAATAGTTTTAACAGCCTATTTGCTCACGTAATTACACAAGTGTAGCTTAATAGTTGTAACAGCCTATTCTCTCTCACGTATTTACACAAGTGTAGCTTAATAGTTGTAACAGCCTATTCTCTCTCACGTAATTACACAAGTGTAGCTTAATAGTCGTAACAGCCTATTCTCTTTCACGTAATTACACAAGTTTAGCTTAATAGTTGTAACAGCCTATTTGCTCACGTAATTACACAAGTGTAGCTTAATAGTTGTAACAGCCTATTCTCTCTCACGTATTTACACAAGTGTAGCTTAATAGTTGTAACAGCCTATTCTCTCTCACGTAATTACACAAGTGTAGTTTAATAGTTTTAACAGCCTATTCTCTCTCCCGTAATTACACAAGTGTAGCTTAATAGTTGTAACAGCCTATTCTCTCTCATGTAATTACACAAGTGTAGCTTAATAGTTGTAACAGCCTATTCTCTCTCACGTAATTACACAAGTGTATCCTAATAGTCGTAACAGTCTATTCTCTCACGTAATTACACAAGTGTAGCTTAATTCGCATTAAAAACAAATCTACACCGTGGAAGTTATCACTGAATTAAATCAGAAGGGGTTTTACACGCTGTGGTGCAGTGATACAGAGTTAAGTCACTGTGAAGCTGTCACAGATGCGAACACAGCTCGGCCAATCAGATTTTAAGACCGGAACTATCCGTTTTATAATACGTCAACCATTTTAATGAATTACATAGGCGCTTATATAGAACATATATGAGACATATTATTACACACAGTATATTACATAACCCTATCTTGTCCTGGCTCATTTTATCAGAAAAATCGCAATACCCCCAGAAACTTTCAAGATAAAAGATATGCCACAATATTTATTTTTTAAGAGATCCTATCAGTTAGAACAGCAGTGCACCATTAAAATACTATCAAAAACTGTCAACACAGTGATTTTTATTCCATATATGGTATATTGTGTTGCCCTAAATCCAGTTAAACGGGACTAATTTTGCTCTCTTCATAAGGAAACATGCAGTTGGTCAGTGTCTACAAGCACTGACGATATTTACAGCATGTTCAGAAGAGCAGATTGTATTGTATCTTGACATAATTCATCACAAGGATATATATTTTGTTTTTGTTTGTAGTCACAGACTGTAGCCCATCTGGTACTGTATAGTTTATCAGTCCCTCTTGGGGCAGGTGTTTTGCACGACTTCACTGTTCACTGTTTAACACAGTCATGATGCTCACCAGGTCGAGCTTTTCTGATCTGAGGCGGATGTGGGGGTCCAGAGTGATCTTCGGTTTGGGGACCGTGGAGCTCCTCTGAGTGCTGGAGGCTGCTGGGATCAATTAAACACACAGAAACGCAATCAAATTCACACTGAAACCCATCTGACCATCAGTGCTGCGGTCACTCTTACTCCAGTAGCACAAGTTGACTGCATTAAAAGCTGTGGCATGAATTTAAGAGATTAAAAATGACAGACGACAAACACATGAATGTGATCTGTAGTACAATAAAGATTATACACAGAGCGAGGGATTTAAACAGAGAGAGAAAGAGAGACAGAGTGAGTGAGAGAGAGAGAGGGAGAGAAAGAGAGGGAGAGAAAGCAAAAATATGAGATGGTTAAACATGGCTATAATCCATGAATGATTTAATATCTACTATGTATTATTCAGTATCTACTATTAATTATTCAGTATTAACTACAAATATTCAGTATCTACTATGAATTATTGAGCACCTACTATGAATTACTGAGTAACTACTATGAATCAATTATTCATTATTTACTATAAAAATTCAGTATCTATTATGAATTATTTCTATAAATTCTATAAATCACTCAGTAACACTAAATAAAAACAATGCTGACTTATTATGTCTGACGTCATTATGTCAGTCATAACTGACTGGTTGAATACATGAATAAAGTATCAGGTCAATGCAATTCTTGTCAAAAAAAAAGTAAACTGAAAGAAAACAAGCAATTAATGTAATTTTATGTGAAACCAATGTACAAATCTTACAGTGGGGCAAAAAAGTATTTAGTCAGCCACTAATTGTGCAAGTTCTCCTACTTAGGAAGATGAGAGAGGTCTGTAACTTTCATCATAGATACACTTCAACTATGAGAGACAATATGAGAAAAAAAATCCAGGAAATCACATTGTAGGACTTTTAAAGAATGTATTTGTAAATTATGGTGGAAAATAAGTTTTTGGTCAATAACAAAATTTCAACTCAATACTTTGTAACATAACCTTTGTTGGCAATGACAGAGGTCAAACGTTTCCTTCAAGTCTTCACCAGGTTTGCACACACTGTAGCTGGTATTTTGGCCCATTCCTCCTGCATATCCAGGAAATCTCATTGTAGTATTTTTAAAGAATTTATCTGTAAATTCTGGTGGAAAATAATTATTTGGTCACCCACAAACAAGCAAGATTTCTGGCTTTCACAGACCTGTAACTTCTTCTTTAAGAAGCTCTTCTGTCCTCCACTCGTTACCTGTATTAATGGCACCTGTTTGACCTCATTATCTGTATAAAAGACACCTGTCCACTGCTTCAAACAGTCAGACTCCAAACTTATCCATGTCCAAGACCAAAGAGCTGTCGAAGGACACCAGGAAGAAAATTGTAGACCTGCACCAGGCTGGGAAGAGGGAATCTACAATAGGCAAGCAGGTTGGTGTGAATAAATCAACTGTGGGAGCAATTGTAAGAAAATGTAAGACATACAAGACCATTGATAATCTCCCTCGATCTGGGGCCCCACGAAAGATCTCATCCCGTGGGGTCAAAATGATCATGAGAACGGTGAACAAAAATCCCAGAACTACACAGAGGGACCTGATGAATGACCTGCAGAGAGCTGGGACCAAAGTAACAAAGGCTATCCTCAGTAACACACTACGCCAAGAGGGACTCAAATCCTGCAGTGCCAGGCGTGTCCCCCTGCTTAAGCCAGTACATGTCCAGGCCTGTCTAAAGTTTGCTAGAGAGCATATGGATGATCCAGAAGAGGATTGGGAGAATATCATGTGGACAGATGAAACCAAAATAGAACTTTTTGGTAAAAACTCAACTCTTTGTTTTTGGAGGAAGATGAATGCTGAGTTGCATCCCAAGAACACCATACCTACTGTGAAGCATGGGGGTGGAAACATCATGCTTTGGAGCTGTTTTTCTGCAAAGGGGACAGGACAACTGATCCGTGTTAAGGGAAGAATGAACGGGGCCATGTATCATGAGATTTTAAGCCAAAACCTCCTTCCATCAGTGAGAGCATTGAAGATGGAACGTGGCTGGGTCTTCCAGCATGACAATGATCCCAAACACACCGCTCGGGCAACGAAGGAGTGGCTCTGTAAAAAGCATTTCAAGGTCCTGGAATGGCCTAGCCAGTCTCCAGACCTCAACCCCATAGAAAATTTGAGGAGGGAGTTGAAAGTCTGTGTTGCCCAGCGACAGCCCCAAAACATCACTGCTCTAGAGGAGATCTGCAGGAGGAATGGACCAAAATACCAGCTACAATGTGTGCAAACCTGGTGAAGACTTGCAGGAAACGTTTGACCTCTGTCATTGCCAACAAAGGTTATGTTACAAAGTATTGAGTTGAACTTTTGTTATTGACCAAATACTTATTTTCCACCATAATTTACAAATAAATTCTTTAAAAATCCTACAATGTGATTTCCTGGATTTTTTTCTCATCTTGTCTCTCATAGTTGAAGTGTATCTATGATGAAAATTACAGACCTCTCTCATCTTTCTAAGTAGGAGAACTTGCACAATCAGTGGCTGACTAAATACTTTTTTGCCCCACTGTAAATAAATTCAGTTTACTTTGTTCAGTGTGCTATGAACTCAGTAACTCTTAGTACTAATAAAGACTCTTAGAGTTTAAGACCATACATATAGACCTAGGACTGTGACGATAACTGCATCAGCGCAATACCATGGTTATGTAATGCCTACCATGGTGTTGAGCTTATTACCGCCATTTATTTATATATTTATTTATAAAATGAATAGTTCCCGCTCTAAGTTCTGATTGACCCAAAACTTTTCCATTGTGATCGCTGTGCATGTGAGGGAAAGGGACAGTCCATTAAATAAATGGGGGGTTTCTTTTTGTGTGTGATTATTTTTAATTATTTCTAGGTTTGGGTACTTGTGATACCTACAGATAACCAGTGGTGGACGAAGTACACAAATCATGTACTTGAGTTAAAGCAGAGCTACCCAAGGTAAAATATTACTCCAGTAAAAGTAGAAGTTCCTCCCTTTAGACCTCCACTTGAGTAAAAGTCCAAAAGTACTTAAGTATTGAAAGTAAAATTACTAAAAGATTAATAATGACTTTAATGTCCTGTTATTATTTTTATAACTAGACTCGCTTCATGAACTCATTTTAGGTGAGCTCCAGCGTCTCTCTTGGTAAACCAGTCTTTTAATAGAACGTCAATAATTAGTGACACTGATGTCTATAAAGATGATCATATGCACAAAACACTGAAGGTAAACAGTTTCCATCAGGGAGAACCGAGTGGCTCTGAAATCACTTTTACAAACAAGCAAAGTTTCAGGTTAAGATTCCTTTGTAAATTAGTTACAAGCTGAATAAAAACTTGCTTTAAACTCAGGTTCACAAATAAGTTTTCCTTTACTGTATTGATCTGTAGGTCTCTGTTCATAAAAATTAACTAACCGAAACGAATTTACTATAAAATGAAAGCGTTTATATAAATTCAGAAAAAAGGACACATGCCAGTCACGACTGCATATGTGTACATATTTCTATATTGTGGTCTATTTACACAAAGTTAGGTTAGTTCCATCATTTAGTTAGACGTATGTATTTTAACGCTGCTGCACTAACATTGAACCATGTGCTTGCACTGGGTCAAAACAAGCTCAGAACAAAGTGACCGCTGTGCCCTGATTGGTGTTCTTGCTTTGCACTTCTTCTTTTTTGACGTTACGTTTTTATACACACAGAAACTAAAAGGAACGACAGATTTCTCAAAATGTTGTGGAGTAAAAAGTAAGATATTTGACTTTGAAATGCAGTGGAGTGAAAGTAAAAAGTCGCCCAAAATGGAAATACTTAAGTAAAATACAGATACACGAAATAATTACCTAAGTACAGTAACGAATTACATTTACTTAGTTACTGTCCACCACTGCAGATTCAGTGTAACACATTATATACACACACAGTACACAAAAATAAAAGCAGTTCGATTTGAATTCCTTTTGCACTGAACGAAAAAGCACATCTCTTAGCGTCCATGCAGATGATCGTTGAGCCCACATTGCTCAAATCAACAATGGCGACAAATCTAGCTTCCAAACCAAATACTGTGTCACCAATTTGGGCACATTTTGGCTTTGAGCCAGATGACAAGGGATCGCCGGCGAATTTGGATGAGGCAGTATGCCGTATTTATAGAAAAAAAGTATCTGTCTCCAGAGGAAATACGACCAATCTAAGACCACATGTTAGAATTAACCATCCTTCTGTGCTTGCTGAACTTGGCAGCAGCACACCTGCCTCAGGAGGAGGTACAACCTCAGGTCGGCAGAGACTATCCGAGGCCTTTGCGAGAGGATTGAAGTACCAGCGTGACAGCAACCAATGGCGAGCGCTTACTGACAGTGTAACTCACTATTTGGTTGAAGAAATGCTGCCATTTCGCACTGTTGAGAAGATGGCATTCAAACCATGCTGCAGGGTTTTGATAAACATGTACTTCACGACCGAAAGTACTTTTCTCAAACAGCGATCCCTGCAATGTATCTTACCGTGAAGGACGGCATCATACGAGACTTGAAAGACGTTGACCATTTCTCAGCGACAGCGGATATGTGGTCTTGCGTGAATATGATGCCATACATGAGCCTGACCATTCACTATTTCAGTGCACACTGGGAACTAAAATCAAAGTGCCTGGAGACCGTATTCATGTCAGAAAGCCACACAGGTGACACCTTGGCGGAAGCCCTCAGGTCCTCCCTCCAAGAGTGGTCCTTAGACAAGAACCTGGCCTGCATTATGACGGACAACAGCGCAAACATCGTGGCTGTGGTGCGTAAACTTGGCTGGCAAAGTCTACATTGTTTTGGCCATAATCTGCATTTAGCCGTAACCAACGCACTGAAAACCGAAAAAGACCGCACAGCCCGGGACATGGGTTTGTGCAGAATGTTGGTGACTACTTTCTCTCTACTGTAGGTCGAAGACCATCAAAGAGGAGAGGAGGAAGGCGGGTTAGAAGGCAGTGAGAGAGAAGGAAAGGCAGGAGTGTGGAGGTTAGAGTAGGGACTCTGAACATAGGGACAATGACATTTAAAGGCAGAGAGCTTGCAGACATGATGGAGAGAAGGAAGGTAGATATTCTGTGTCTCCAGGAGACCAGATGGAAAGGATGCAAGGCCAGGAACATTGGAGGTGGATTCAAACTATCATGGTGTAGAGAGGAAGAGAAATGGAGTAGGGATAATCCTAAAGGAACAGCTTGGGAAAAGTGTTCTGGATGTAAAGAGAGTGTCAGACAGGATCATGAGCTTGAAGTTGGAGGTTGATGGTGTAATTTTGAATGTGGTCACTTCATATGCATCACAGGTTGGTTGTCAGTTAGAGGAGAAAGAGGAATTTTGGAATAAGATGGATGAAGTGGTAGATGGTGTCCCTAGAGAGGAGAGATTGGTGATTGGTGCAGACTTCAATGGACATGTTGGTGAAGGGAACAGAGGGGATGAAGAGGTGCTGGGTATGTATGGTGTGAAAGACAGAAATGCAGAAGGTCAGATGGTTGTAGATTTTGCAAAGAAAATGGAAATGGATGTGGTGAACACGTATTTTCAGAAGAGAGAAAGGTGACATACAAGAGTGGAGGGAGGTGCACACAGGTGGATTATATTCTTAGCAGGAGATGCCACCTAAAGGAGATTGGAGATTGTAAGTGGTGCCAGGGGAAAGTGTAGCAAGGCAGCATAGGGTGGTTGTCTGTAGAATGAGATTAGAAACAAAGAAGCGGTAGAGAGTGAAGACAGAGCCAAAGATTAGATGGTGGAAGTTGATGGTTGCAGGCAGCTCAGGGAAAAATTGCAACAGGCCCCTGGGGGCAGTGAGGAGCTACCTGAGGACTGGGAAACTACAGCTAAGGTGGTGAGAGAAACTGGCAAGAATGTGTTTGGTGTTTCATCTGGTCAGAGGAAAGAAGACAAGGAAAGTTGGTGGTGGAATGAGGACGTCCAGGAGAGTACTCAGAAGAAGAAGGCAGCTAAGAGAAAAGTGGGATAACCAGAGAGATGAAGGAAGTAGGCAGGAGTACTGTGAGGCTAGTTGCATAGCGAAAAGAATGGTGGCAAAGGCAATGGCTCAGGCCTATGATGAGCTGTATGAGAGGCTGGACAGTAAAGAAGGAGTAAAGGACTTGTATCGTTTGGCTAAACAGAGAGATAGAGCTGGAAAGGATGTACAGCAGGTTAGGCTGATAAAGGATAGAGAGGGAAATGAACAGAGAGTGAGTGAACAGAGAGTGATGAGTAGATGGAAGGAGTACTTTGAAGAACTAATGAATGAGGAAAACGAGAGAGAGAGTAGGACAACGGGGGGAGAGATAGTGGATCAGGAAGTGCAGAGAATTAGTAAAGTGGAAGTGAGGGCAGCTTTAAAAAGGATGAAGAATGGAAAGGCAGTTGGTCCAGATGACATACCTGTGGAGGTATGGAGATGTTTAGGAGAGAAGGCAGTGGACTTTTTAACCAGGTTGTTAACAAAATCCTGGAGAGTGAGAGGATGCCTGATGAGTGGAGAAGCAGTGTATTGGTCCCCATTTTTGAGAACAAGGGTGATGTGCAGAGCTGCAGTAACTACAGAGGTATAAAGTTGATTAGACACACCATGAAGATATGGGAAAGAGTTGTTGAAGCAAGGCTAAGGCAAGAGGTTCAGATCAGTGAGCAGCTGTTTGGTTTCATGCCCAGAAAGAGTACCACAGATGCAATTTTTGCATTGAGAGTGTTGGTAGAGAAGTACAGAGAAGGTCAGAAGGAGCTACATTGTGTCTTTGTGGATCTAGAGAAGACATATGATAGGGTGCCAAGAGAGCAACTGTGGTACTGTATGAGGAAGTCAGGTGTAGCTGAAAAGTATGTTAGGGTGGTGCAGGACATGTATGAGGATAATGAGACAGTGGTGAGGTGTGCAGTTGGGGTGAAAATGGTTTCAAGGTGAAGGTAGGGTTACATCAGGGATCAGCTTTGAGCCCCTTCTTGTTTGCAATGGTGATGGACAGGTTGACAGATGAGGTCAGGCAGGAGGCTCCATGGACCTTGATGTTTGCAGATGATATTGTAATCTGTGGTGAGAGTAGAGAGCAGGTGGAAGAGAATCTGGAGAGGTGGAGGTTTGCACTGGAGAGGAGAGGAATGAAGGTCAGTAGAGACAAGACGGAATACATGTGTGTGAATGAGAGGGAGGCAGGTGGAAAGGTGAAGATGCAAGGAGTAGAGGTCGTAAAGGTGGATGACTTCAAATATCTTGGGTCAACCATCCAGAGCAAGAGAGGCCAGGTTGAGATGGTTTGGACATGTGTTGAGGAGGAATAGTGGATATATTGGTCAAAGAATGTTGGAGATGGAGCTGCCGGGTAGAAGGATAAGAGGTAGACCTCAGAGAAGGTTTATGGATGTAGTTAAGGTGGACATGGTTGGTGTGAAAGTAGAGGAGGCAATGGATAGGGCAAGATGGAGGCAGATGATCCGCTGTGGCGACCCCTAAAGGGAGCAGCCGAAAGAAGAAGAAGAAGAGTCTTGGAAGACAAACACAATGCACCTGCAACACAGTGACTGCTGGCAAAGGCCTAGTTCGTTGACCCAAGATTCAAGGACATCAACCCTGTAGATGATGCGGTTAACCGCTGCACCACGCTGATACATTGCTTTCTCACCGCGGTAAGAAAAAATCCATACCATCACAGCCCCATATAGACCTTTAGAGTTTAGGGCCCCACGTACAGACCCTTAAAGTTTAAGACCCCACATTCAGACCCTTAGAGTTTAAGACCCCACATACAGACACTTAGAATTTAAGACCACACATTCAGACACTTAGAATTTAAGACCACACATTCAGACCTGTAAAGTTTAAGACCCCACATTCAGACCCTAAGAGTTTAAGACTAATATGCGCATTTATATTGTCCAACATCCACCACCTTCCTGTCCTCTCTGCACTAACAGACTGCAATGTGTTTGTACATCTGTGCATATTGTAATCAGACAATGTATCTGTGAATAAAATGTTTTTCTGCTTTCTCCTGAGCTGCTCTCAGCCGTGCACACTTGCGCAGGATAAAATGCATCAGCACTGGCCAAATGCACTTGAGTAAGTAAGCAGATCAGAGACAGTCCAGACAGAGCTGGTGTGAACGACGTGTCTTAAGGGCTGCCATTCATCCGTGGAAAACTGGATTACAATCAAAGGGAATTAGTGCAATTCCAGCACACTGCAAACTCCGAATAAAAATACAGAATAAAATGATGAGCCCTTTTCTTTCAAACGTGTCCTTCATTCCTGCACTGAGAACACAGCCACTCACTCAGAACAGTCTTTTAATCCAGACTGCAGAAATAACACTGTGGTTCTTATAATTAAGAGTCGTTATTACATAATAAGTCAGATTTCTATCATCACTTTAACTGATGTGGGATTTCCAGTAATTAAGCTCTACACGCCCCACATACTGTAGCAACAACCCCCTCATTCACAGCCAGACGAGTGGAGTCTGCGCTGCCCGTCACTGCCCCGTGGTCAAGGACGAGTCACAAGTGTTTACGCTAGCTTCTGAGATTAATTAGTGAAGCACCTAAAGCTGCTTCAGTCAAATTAGTCTCTGATTTGTAGAGCTGTGCTGCTGGAGACCCTGAAAGACTTAAAGCGACTTACGAGGGACTTCAGCGAAAGAAATTCCAGTCACTGAACAACACTGATGCTTTCTTTACTGTCCATTACAAACACTGCAAAAAACAATGCTGTGAATTTATGGTATTCATTTTATAGTTAAATATTAGTTTGTTATTTTATAGGATCATACTGTAACATTCAGAGAGATGCACTGTTTTCCAGTAACATACCAGACAATGAAAACTGGTAGCAAATTTCCAGTAAATAACTGTACAGGTTATCAATATAAATATGTTATAATTTTATTATTATTTTATAATTTATTAAGGCTAGTCCAAGACTGAGACTTTCAGAAGTCGAGTCAGAATCAAGATGAGGTTCAGATTATTTTTCAGAATATATACAGGATGATTCAAAAAGATTCATCCATGTTTTTTAGCACAGTGAGTCATCTATGAATCAATCACAATCCATTCGAAAGAGGAGTTCCTGACTGTCAGTCTGAGAGGAGATGAGACCCCTGAGGAGAAAGAGTTCTCCGTTCTCCACTCCAATAAGAGTGAATCCATCATAACTGTGCAGTGTGATTTTCGAGGGCAGTGAACCTCCAACAGCTCAGGGCGTTCGTCATTGTTTCAACAGCACTAGATAATCTCTGAAACCACACTGAAAGAGCCGTGAGTGCAGTGACACCCGGCATGCTCAATCCAGTATGGGATGAGTTTGGCTATGGCGTTAATGTTGTCTGTACAGCTGGAGGAGGTTCGTACTGAGACTTTGTAAAATTACATTATAAACTTTATGCTCATTTAAACCATTTACAGTTTACTGCATTGATCTGTAATGATTTACAAGAAAAATGAATAAATAATATTTGTTGTTTGTATGCTGCAACACTTGGTTGCATGTTGTATTCAAACAATAAAAAGATTTTCAAAAAAAAACAACAGAAAACAGCCCTGAACAATGTTTTTGTGATGTCATAAAAACCAACACATTTACGCATATTTGTCTGTTGAGGTAAACCACACACATTTACTCTTTGAAGGAGGCAAATAGAGGGCAGCCAATCAGAACAGAGGTAATTTACATTTATCAGTCTTAAAGGCACAGTTACAAAAACAGGCTTTTTAATACTGAGGGATAAAGAGAGGCGGGAAAATGGTCAATGATGCTTTTGGTAAAGAAACCATATAAATGGTATAAATGGACCTTTATGAGGGTGAAAAATACAAAGGAAAATAGAGGATATGGGCCCTTTAAAACTATTGAAGTGTTATTACTGAAACAGTGAGCGCTGCCAGAGGACACTGAGGGTTCGGGTTTCGTTCGGTTCCACCTTCAGTGTGACGCTGCATATTTGGCAGGTGTGTCACAGAGACAGAGGGGTATTCAGTAACGACATACCGAGACACTGCAGCCTAAATGACCTTCTCTAAAAACTATTTTTGTTTCCTGTTTTATTTTTGCTTTTAATTTTGCTTTTTATGTTGCTTTTATGTACTTTATACTTCCTTTTAATACCTGGACTGCACTGAAAAAGATGCTTTTATTTGATTCAAATGTACATCAGGTTAACAGGAATAAATTGTTACATCAACACAATTTTGGCAAAAAGTGAATTCATGCAATATTCTTTATCCATGTGCAGCTGACGTACACATTTGATTCAAGTAAAGTCAGCACTTCCTGTGTTACTTTGTTTTCTTATTGCTTTTTTCACTCTTACCTGTGAAATTAATATCTATTCATCGTTTCAGTTTGCTGCTGCTAAGGACTAGAACAAGCCAAAAGCCATATCAAGGATAACTTTATTGATACTCGCTGATCATATCTTTTTCTTTTTGTTGTTGTCGTTGTTGTATGTGTGTGTGTTGTGTGCTTGAGTTATTCAGTTACTTTTATGAATTATTAAGCATCTATTACAAATTATTCAGTTCCTACTACAAATTATTCCATATCTACTGTGAATTATTCAGTATCTAATACAACTTATGAATTAGGCCACAACTGTAAATAAGAATATGTTCTTGATGGCATTTCCTGGTTAAATTAAAGGCTAAATTGAATAAAAAATAAAATCTCCTTCTCAGGCTCCATTTGCTGCCTGATCAGCTGTGTCATCACAGCAGAGTTGAAAGCAGCTGTGTAACTCCTCCCTATCCCTTTTCTTTACAGGTCATAAATGTGTGTAAAAGCTCATACATTCACACAAACATGGACTCACAGGACGTTTCTGTCTGACAACAAACACACAGACTGATGTTGTATAGGAAGACTATACGTTTCCTTTCATGAAGAACCATCATAAACGTTCACTGGAGACACACTGAAGACATAGTGTGAATGGCTGAATGATCAGACCACTGAGTCAGATGTTAATACCCAGTATGAACAGAGCCTTATGTTCACCGTGTGTGTCTGAAAAATCAGCAGTTGTAGTTGATCTTCCTATCACAGCAGTACCTGAGACTTGGATGTCTGGTGGACAGACGTCTGGAGAGGACGAGGGCGCTGGTTCATCTGCTCGAATCTGTGAGAATGCAGAAGCAAACGCATTAACCCTTTAACCTTAAATTCATTATTCAGCAATTAATCTGAAGAGGAATGCATTATACAGTATAATTACTAATAATTATTCAGTATCTGCTATCAAGTATTCAGTATCTAAAACAAATTACTTATTACCTATTATAACTTATTATGAAGTATTGACTATAAGCTATGAATTCTTCAACAACTAATATGAATTATTCAGTAACTACTTTGAATTATTCAGTAAGTACTATGAATTATTTAGTATCTACTATGAATTATTTAGTATCTACTATGAGAACCAGTGTGTAAGTTGTGTATTTATGAGTGATGAATTGAAGTCTGGACCCACATGTTGGAATTTTAAATGTTTAAGAGGTTAAAAACAAGCCACAACCTATAAACATTTAATCTCGACACAAGGAGCAATTATTATTTTTAGTTTTCTACAAGTCCTAAAATATCTCAGTGTTTCAGGGTTTGCTGTGCTCACCTCAGGAGACCGTACGTGAACTTTTAACCTGCTGGAGCTGAACCCGTTCCCCACGGCCCGCTGCACCCCATTGTGTAAGGACCCGCTGGAGGGGAACGAGCCTTTTCCCGGGATGAAGGCGATCTCCACCACTGGATCCTGACTGAACAGAACAGAACCGAACCGAACGTGCATTTACCAAACTAAACTCACAGGGTGACGCTTAATATAACATGTGAAATAAACCACTGTTAGTGAAATATGTCTTTGATTAGTAAATTCTACTACTGTTGTAATTTCACTAATACATCCAATGAAATAATGTATTAGATCAATAGATTAGATTATTAGAATAATCATTATTAGAATAATCATTAGATTATTTATACATATATAAACAGTTCAGGTCCTAAAATCTGATTGGCTGAGCCACGTTCGAAGCCGTTGTAAAATTCACGACATACGCAGAGCTATGATGCTTCAAAATAACTGAACTGTATATCACTGAGCCACAGCACAAAAAAAAAAAAAAAAACTTGTGATCTTAATGGAATAATCTTGCACAGAGTGTACTGATTAAGTAAGAACCCATTCTCTGTTTAAACTGAGGGGCTGGTGACTTATGTTCTTGACTAGAACTGAGCTGGTCAACTAGCTAACAGGCTAAAAGCCAATAGCCTAAACAACTCCATCATAAATATCACAGGCTTCAATTAAAGTACTTACAGTATGATTAACTGAGACCCCAATGACTATTTCTTAGTTGTATTTTGCTCTGTTGGCTGCATGATCCAGTATTTAAATTCCAATGTAGTGCACTATGTAGGGAGCAGGGAGCTGTTTGAGATTCAGCCAAAGTATGAGAAGAGGGGGTCGCTGGAGTGGTGCTAAATAAGACTCATGGTGTTAATTTGAGACCAAAAGTACTTATAAAGTAAAGAATTTGCATTAAACAGTGCTGTCATATCATATGTTCATTGTTATATGACAGAAAGCTTAAAGGTTCATGGAACGACCGCAGTTTACAGCTCTGGCAACCGAACGATCTCCTCATTCTGCGGTCCATGGTTGCTTGGCAATGATACCATACTATGAAGGAACTACATTTCTTGGCTTAATACTTGTTTATGTAGATTATTATAAATAAATTATTTTCTAAAAAAATGCTATTTAATGACCTTTGTGGCAGAAAGGCTTATTTTTTGGGGACTAAAGGGCTTAAAAGGGGAGGGGAAGCTTGAAACAAACAAAAAAAGTCTCCAACAACATCTACCTGAATTTAACTTTGTTGATGGTGCTCTTGGCCTCTTCATACGTCACTCCGATCAGAGACTCTTTGTTGATGGCAATGAGCTGATCTCCAGGCCGTAGCCGTCCGTCCTGTGGGCAAGAAGAGAAGTAGGAAAGTTTCATTCTGCTCTGCTGACCACGCCACAGCTGATAACGCAGGTTCCGGTTAGAGCAGTGCTGCTCCTTTAGGCTCTGCCGCACCTCAGCACTCCTGCGTCAGCATCAGCAGGAACGCAACCCAGCTCAGCTTGCCCAGAGCCAACTCTCATCTCTCATCTCACTCCGCAGCTCAGAACAGCAGCTCCATCTGCCTTGAGACTCCTCAGCCAAGACAGCTCCTTGTCTGCCTCAAACTGGGTGGAACTCTTCAGTGTCTCTAATAGACTTGATTATGTGGTTTCTGATGCTGTATGACTCACTGTTATCTTAAACATGGACTAAAGTACAGACAAAATTCATGCTTTATTGCTGGGGCAGTCATGATTGAGGTGTCCTTGAGCAAGACACCTAACCCCCAACTGCTCCCTGGACACTGCAAATTGGGCTGCCCACCGCTCCAGGCAAGTGTGCTCACTGCCCCCTATTGTGTGTGTTTCACTTCACGGATGGGTTAAATGCAAAGGTGAAATTTCCCAACTGTGGGACTAATAAGGGTCTCTTAATTAATTAATTAATTGCTGTGTATAGCTATGCAAAACTGAAGATTTGTCAATTTTAATAGATAACAGTACATCATACAGTGCAGTGGCAAACCAAGAATGTTAGACCTTGGCTTTCATTTCAAACCATAAATGTCAAAATTCAATCAAAAAATTAATGTTACCGCTAAGGTATCAATAAACAAGAATAAACACAGACAATTTCACTGTCAAATAAAAGTGTGACTGGGCCTTCAAGCATGCATTTAGCATCACACTAACTGGTAGGCTTCCATTACTTGTTAGCTACATCAGCCTCAACCTGACACGTATCAATAAAGGCAAAGTGCTTAACATAAGACAATTTTTATGCATCACTTTATATGAATTTTAGGGATGCGCTGCATGCTGGGGGTAGATAAATTAGCCAGGCAAGTTTCCTAAAATAGGCAGAAATTAACTTCAGTGCTAAAACAAGGCTAACAGGCTAAGGCCTATTCTGATTTACAGCCCAAAAAAATGGACTTCAGGTTTTGTAAATGAACACATACCACATAATTGCTTCGATTTTCTGCACTGTTTGAGCTCTGTTGTCATGGTTATGTCCAAACATTGGTAGCAGAATAAGTCATCTTGATTGTAGCTGAGCACAATGATCATATGGCAGGCAGCATATTGACTATAAAAATGCAGAGGTTAATGAAAGTATACGGTGGTGCAGAGCTGAAGGGCTGGAGAATGACGGTGAACAAGAAGCTTGTGAATGAGAAACTGACTACAGTTTTGTGACTTTATAGTGTTTGTCAGTTTCTCATTGCAGATTAAAAGTATCAGGAAACCAACTGGAGTGATTATAAACACTAATAATTCCATTCATCTCCAAATTATTGACATGTTAAATGTCTCTCTTTGCTGTTTCATTAGCTACCAGCTAGGCAAAGTTGTTGTCTGTGTTGCTATGGTGACCAGCAGTCTGCACTGATCTTCAGGGTTAAAGGGTGATTTAGCAGTTCTACATTAACTCCAGCATTTAAGACCATTTATTGTTAAACTGTGTTGAACAATCAGCAAAGCTTTATTTTACTGTAAAGGAGGATTATTTTATTTTTACCTACAAATCTAATTATGTTGCTCCGGAGCTGCATGTTGCCGTCTCCTGAGCTAGTCTGTTCATGCCCGTGAAGAACCTCAAACTATTAGCTTTCCTCACAAACTAACAGATATTAATAAAACATGCCAACACACTGATCACAAAGAGAACAGGGTCTATGGCTTTTTACTCAGAGTAGAAAAAAGCAGAAGCAGAGCCTCGAGTTCCCACCGTAATAAACAGGAAGGTTGACAGGCGGATTGGTGTGGCGTCTGCAGTAATGCGGACCCTATACCGGTCCGCAATGGTGAAGAGAGAGCTGAGCCAGAAGGTGAAGCTGTCAATTTACCGGTCAATCTACGTTCTGACTCTCACCTATGGTCATGAGCTTTGGGTAGTGACCGAAAGAACGAGATCGCGGATACAAGCGGCTGAAATGAGCTTTCTTCGCAGGGTTGCCGGGCTCTCCCTTAGAGATAGGGTGAGAAGCTCTGCGATTTGGGAGAGGCTTGGAGTAGAGCCGCTGCTCCTCCATGTTGAGAGAAGCCAGTTGAGGTGGTTAGGGCATCTGGTAAGGATGGCCTCTGGACGCCTCCCTAGGGAGGTGTTCCAGACATGTCCGACGGGGAGGAGACCCCGTGGAAGACCCAGGACAAGTTGGAGGGATTATAACTCTCGACTGTCTTGGGAATGCCTTGGTATCCCTCCGGAAGAGCTGGAGGGGGAGAGGGAGACCTGGACCTCTTTGCTTAGGCTGCTGCCCCCGTGACCCGGACTTGGATAAGCAGATGACGATGGATGGATGGATTCAAGGAATCAACTTCTTCCTCTACTATATTATTCCTGAGTTTTCAGAGGGTTTGTTAAAAAAGCCATTCCACTACATTAAAAAGCACACCTATTCTTATTATTCCAAAAAATTGCCCTTAGTATAAAGGTGCCAGGCTATAAGGTGCCGATTATGCAGATGTGCTTTTTGGCTATCCAGGTCTGAAAGTGAGAGTGCAGGTGACAGTATGATTGTGCAGTATTTCCCCTAATAATAAGCAGAGCTGTATCAGGTGGCAGTGTTTCAGCACGGCAGCGCTCCTCCTGTCCTCAGGCTCATATTCCACTGACCTCTACACACTAACCCAAAGCTCTGGGGAGCCTCATTCAGACACACTAAGCACAAAAACCTCCAAAGCTCTCCATCACCACATCGCCACCATGCATCACCCCTCTCTTTCTCTACCAAATCTCCACACGTTGAACATCAAGCCTGAAAATGCTAGTAAATATAAACAAGCCTGTTTTCATTAACAGCTAGCTTTAACATTAAGCTTAATTCAGTTTATTTAGTAAGAAACAATAACAATAGTGAAATTGTTAATATTTTAATAATAGTTTGAAAAAATGATCATATTATAATTTAAAGGGCCTTACATTTTTCCCGTATTAGTTTTTTTAGGTCCACTAAGTTTGTGTGGTTTTATGTCGCAAAACAGTCCTAATTCATTTTTACATGACCATTTTCCAACTTCCGTTTATCCCTTAGAATCAAACAGGTTGTTTATGTTACTGTGCTTTCAAGACCAATATATTTAACCTGATTGGCTGAAAAGCAGTGTGCAAATCCTTTTCAACCTATATTCAATTGAATACACTACAAAGACAAGATATTTACTGTTCAAACGGATAAACTTTATTGTTTTTTGCAAATATTCACTCATTTTGAATTTGATGCCTGCAACACGTTCCACAGAAGTTAGGACAGGGGCTTGTTTACCACTGTGTTACATCACCTTTCCTTTTAACAACACTCAATAAGCGTTTGGGAACTGAGGACACTAATTGTTGAAGCTTTGTAGATGGAATTCTTTCCCATTCTTGCTTGATGTACAACTTCAGTTGCTGAACAGTCCGGGGTCTCCGTTGTCGTATTTTGCACTTCATAATGCGCCACACATTTTCAATGGGAGACGGGTCTGGACAGCAGGCAGGCCAGTCTAGTACCCGCACTCTTTTACTACGAAGCCACGCTGTTGTAACACATGCACAATGTGGCTTTGGACGTCCCTGAAAAAGACGTTGCTTGGATGGCAGCATACGTTGCTCCAAAACCTGTATGTACCTTTCAGCATTAATGGTGCCTTCACAGATGTGCAAGTTACCCATGCCATGGGCACTAACACACCCCCACACCATCAGAGATGCTGGCTTTTGAACTTTGCGCTGATAACAATCCGGACAGTCCTTTTCCTCTTTGGCTAGGAGGACACGACGTCCATGATTTCCAAAAACAATTTGAAATGTGGATTCGTCAGACCACAGGACACTTTTCCACTTTGCGTCAGTCCATCTCAGATGAGCTCGGGCCCAGAGAAGCCGGCGGCGTTTCTGGGTGTTGTTGATATATGGCTTTCGCTTTGCATGGCAGAGTTTTAACTTGCACTTGTAGATGGAGCGACGAACTGTGTTCACTGACAGTGGTTTTCTGAAGTGTTCCTGAGCCCATGTGGTAATATCCATTACAGAATGATGTCGGTTTTTAATGCAGTGCTCCCTGAGGGATCGAAGGTCACGGGCATTCAATGTTGGTTTCCTGCCTTGCCGCTTACTCACAGAGATTTCTCCAGATTCTCTGAATCTTTTGATATTATGGACTGTAGATGATGAAATCCCTAAATTCCTTGCAATTGCACGTTGAGAAACGTTCTTAAACTGTTGGACTATTTGCTCATGCAGTTGTTCACAAAGTGGTGAACCTCGCCCCGTCCTTGCTTGTGAACGACTGAGCCTTTCAGGGATGCTCCCTTTATACCAAATCATGACACTCACCTGTTCCCAATTAACCTGTTCACCTGTGGAATGTTCCAAACAGGCATTTTTTTGAGCATTCCTTAACTTTCCCAGTCTTTTGTTGCCCCTGTCCCAACTTCTTTGGAACGTGTTGCAGGCATCAAATTCAAAATGAGTGAATATTTGCAAAAAACAATAAAGTTTATCCGTTTGAACATTAAATATCTTGTCTTTGTAGTGTATTCAGTTGAATATAAGTTGAAAAGGATTTGCAAATCATCGTATTCTGTTTTTATTTATGTTTTAGACAACGTCCCAACTTCATTGGAATTAGGGTTGTACATATATAAATGGGTCAAGCACAAAAAAGGCTAAATATTTAGCTTTTAATGGTCTTAACAACAAACAGCTGCAGTAAGTCAGTGTGGAGAGTTTTTCACTTTGATTTCTTTAAATGTTGAAGCTTTGTGTGTAAATTTGCAGACAGTCTTTTATAGAAAGAAGAGTCAGTATTGATCCACTCTGCACTGATGGCTTCAAACAACTGAAAAACATTGCAGAGCCAGTTTGTGTTTAATGTGAGACCAAATATTCACTATAGGGTTTAAATCTGGACTCAGCAGTAAAAAGACATTATATTTTTGGCTTGGCCCATTGTTTTATGGTCACGACAGTCTCTACTCTGCTAGCAAATTTCAGAAACACTTCACACAGTAAACTTGTGTGCTCAAAAGAACTACCAAGGCCCATAGTGACTGGATCAGAAGCTGACTCTGCTAGAAGTTACCATAAGGACTTGTATTTTTGTTTACTGGACAAAACAATTCAAGAAATCTGTGATTGGTTGCAGGAAAATGACGCGGAAAGCCTGATTGCACTGAACAACGTGTTCGGCTCTATAACACACACTGGAGCCGACCTGGCGTCCGTTAGTTGTCAGTGTGGATTTCTTGAAGAGGAGACGAGTGCAGAGCTGTCCCTCCTCAGGGCTCTGCCATCAAAAGAAATCGGCTTCGATCAGCAATTAGCAGTTTTTAAAGTGTCAGATCTGGGCGATGGCCTAGGAAACATCTGTAAAGTTGATCCGATCTGCACCAATGAACAGCATATGAAATATGGGTTGATTGATAACTTACATGAGATTGATAACACTCTGAGTCAGGAGAGACACTGCAGTGCTGAATAATGAACAGGCCATTCACAAGGACTTGGAATGAACAGTCAGTGTAATTGAGGCTGAGCCCGGTGAATGCCGTCATGCACTTCACTAAGGTAGGACATTGTTTATACTTTGATCAATTTATGTTATTTGCTAAAAATAGGTTTTATACTTACTATATAGTTGACTAAGATGGCTTTAACATGTTTACATAACAAATCAAACCCCTTTATTCTGGAAACTAGGGCATAATTGACAACGTTGATTATAAGAATGTGCCGACTTAGTGGGGAGGCTGGAGGTTGGAGAAATGGGGCCTTGCAGAACACGTGACCCCCTAATGACAGGGCCAACACTTAGATAGTCGTGCCACTCTGGAGCCCTGATGGGTCATCATTTTAATTTGCTATGAGAACTTATGTTAAATCAGAGACTGGACAACAGGGTGAAATTCACAGGTTTACACACTTGAGCGGGTGAGCTTAAACAGGAACAGGAGCCATGCCCACAGGAAGCAGAGAAGGAAGGCATGACAGAAGTACTGATTGACTAATCGACAAAAATAAATAATCGACAGATTAGTTCACTACCAAAATAATCATTAGTTGAAGCCCTACTGGAAAGAAATGCAAAGTAAGTTGCAGACAATGCAAAGAAAATGTCCTTTTCCACTGTTATGTGGAAACAGAATTCAGATGAATACAGATCTGGAAATAAGTCGGGTTTAATCTTAGCCAGAGGAAAAACCAGAATCACAGTATACAGTCCAAGTAGTCAAAACACTGATCCAACAAGACAGGCGACAGTACAAAAAGGATAAGGCAAAAACTCGAGTAAGATGAAGACACGGTAGAGGTCAAAATACACAAGGAGGCAAACATAAACAAACTGCTCAGTAGATCACAATTCTGCAATACTTGGCAAAGTTCGTATTCTCAGCCCTGGCTGAAATACTACTTAGTAAGGTCATATGATCTAGTCCACAGGTGATTCGTGTTGGTAGTCTGGGGATTGTGAATGCTGATAGGAGCGCTCAGCTTGGCAATCATTCACGTGAGTCCCCTGTGACTCCTGGGAAATCTTGTTCAGACTCGTGTCTGCTGAATGCGTGACATCCACGCTATGGACAGTTAAAATCTGGTCTTCACATCAAGGAAAATACTTTGATACACAGGAAGTTGGGTTCTGAAGATAACATACAGAGCTGCTTTATGATAAAGTAAACCTACGCATGGTTTATTTTCTTATTTCACTGAAACGAGTAATTAAAAAATTTGGAAAATAGGCAGGCTGACCTCAAACTGACCATGTTTTCTCTGTCAGGTTAAAGTCTTGGATCTAAGTGTAAGAAGACAATGCGCTACAGGTGATTAATTCTGCAGACAGATTACAGCAGCACAAGAACATTCACTGTCCTAAAGAAGGACACTTTCCATTGACCACAGCCAAAACAGCAGGGAGTGGACAACACAGATCAGACCCCTGCGTTTACGTCAGACCCCCTGTGTGTTAAAGCCTTAATGGTGCACTAATGCACTACAGCTTAACCCTCCTTGTGCCCCCATGGCGGTCACAACTTCAAACACCTCTTCTGACAGTGTCTTTAAAGGGCCAACATTACTGAAAGCTGAGTGTCCTCTCATGGTTATTAAAGTGCCCATATCCTACATCTGTGTGGCTTAATGTACCAAAATGTGTCTGTCTTGTGTTGTCCTTTAATTCCAAAAACAGTTCAGGCTGAAACACTCCTTACAATTTTAGGGTCAGTGGATGGAGCTAAGTGAGAGCATGGGAATGTGTGTGAGAGTGTGTGAGAGTATAAGAGAGTGTGTAAGAGAGTGTGTGAGAATGTGTGAGAGAGTGCGAGAGCATGGGAGTGTGTGTGAGAGTGTGAGTGTGAGAGTGTGTGGGACAGTGTGGGAGAGTGTGTGAGAGTGTGTCCTCTCACCCGGTGACAGTCTCCTCCTGATAACACCTCCTGTATAAACACTGCAGGACCGTCCGGTTTGTTGGAGCCACCACCGATACTGATCCCCAGACTGGAGCAGCGAGCGACAGAGATGAGCTGAATAACACCTTCACCTGGGTGACTGAAACACACACACATAGAGCTCAGTCTGTGTGCAAAAGTTTGTGCACGGTTGTGAGTGTAAATAAGTGAACACATCCTCTACACAAACTCACTTCTGCACATTTTAATACACACTTACTTGCGTTCATTTACTGAATTCAACATACTGGAGAAAATTAACAAATACATAAAAGTTGAGGCACATTTTTTCCGAGCATGTTAAAAAAGTTGCTTTAAAGTCTTGGCAATAAGTGTATTTTGCTTGTAAAGTATCTATATATTGTCCAAATAAATGCAAATTAACATAAATACAGCACAGTAAAACATTACAGTAAAAAGTAGCAAGAATTTCTTGCTTTTTTAAAAAAAAAAAAGCCTAGTAGATGTCCTGTGAGCTGATCTGAAGCAAATATTTGGTTCCAGTTTTCTCCTGAAATCTTACAAATGTATTTAATTCCATCAGCAGCACCAGATTTCATTTTATAAACTATGTATTAGATAAAGCAGGTACAGATACTACAAAAAAGGCCCGAAAGTGGTTAAACAAACACAGTAACATATAAAAATCACTACTTGTGTGATTTGCATTTATTGTAATATTAGTGTTTTTCTCATATATAATGTTATTAAGTGCCTAAAATGTAGGCACAGTACTGTATATAGTGTACATATGGGACATCCTCATTACTACACAATTACCTGTATGTATCTAGTACATATAGTATATGTACATCTGTGTGTGCTACCTGAGTGACCGCAGTAATGGTCCTGTGTTATTGTATGCGCTCTGTGACCCAGCTGGACTCAGCAGAAGTGGACTCTGGGATCTGGACGAGGACCCTGAGGATGTGCTGTCCAAATATCTGCCTGCTTTTACACAAAAGAAAAACCGGCATCAAAACACAGAATGTCACGATGTCTGATATACTCTAAAAGACAAATCAGCCCTTTGCTCCCTACTGTAGTGAACTAACTGGAGATTTATTTATTTATTATTTATTTATCCAGTTAATAATCTTAACGCCTCTAAAAGCTCCCTCACAGAAAGCGATCACATGAAATGGTTATGAATTCAATGCCTGATGACTGAGACACTGTTTTGATAGTTTTGAGAAGATTTTGGCCTTAAACTTGAAAGAGTGCTGTGAGGTAAAATAGTCCCCAAAGAAAACTTATTATTTCATCATCAACATTCCATATAAACTCAGAAGACTCGTGTAGGTTCTCTGGTGGTTCTGGATAGTAAATAAAATGTCTATATTTGTGTTGTAGTCATGACGACCCCTGGTTACTATCACCACCGCTGTAAAGTCTCTACTATGAAGCAGTGAGTGTAAATATCCTCAGGACCAGCCTGCAGCACATAAAAGCACAACCAGATAATGAACACCTAACTACCAGACTTTTCTCTCCCAATAAAACTTAGTCTAGACTGCCAAAACAAATCATCCAATCCTCATTTGACCTCTTAAGCTAAATAGTTCAAATCAAACTTGCTGCGGTGATTAAGAGGAGTTACATCATTAGAATATTCTATACTTAGGCAGTGAATACATTTGCCAGCGCAGGGATAAAGCGGCGTTCCTGTGCTCCGTTCTTAAACATTTCTGCCAGCAGAGTGTCTTTTCCTCCGGCTCAAACAGATGTTTAGAATTGCATAATGGACAAGTGCACTGTCATAAGCCATTTTCAAAGCCTGATTTATTCCCCCCCTCCAACTTTAAAGGATTAAAGATTTAAAGTCTACAGATTTGCTTTGGCATACAAACACATTTCGCGAATGCAAAGTGGTAGCCGCTCAACGGTACGTGAGACGTGGAGGATTTCCTGCTGTTAGAAAAGTGGTTTATTAGCTAAACAAATTCGGTGTGAATGAGAAATCACAATTCTTTAACCCTTTAATGTCCTCACCCAGAAAAAAGGAACAGAATGTTATATTTTGTTTTTATTTGTTTGGGGCAATAATAAAAACAACTTTTCATTTTTTTTACCCCACAATTTTTTAAATATTCACATCTACCAAACAGTTTAAATGACACTTTGTGGCATATAAATTGACTCAAACGGCGTGTCTCAATTCAGGAGCTGCTTCCTTCAGAGGCTGCATTTGAAGGCCGACCGCGTCACAGTGGTGCAACTGACTGTCCCATTTCGAATGCTCCTTCATATGCAGCCGAGAAATGTGTCCTCCTTTTCCGTGGCAACAAAGGATCCAGCGGGTGTATCCTTCTCCAGCCAACAGATCCCAAGGTTCACTGCATGCCAGTGAGGATTCGAGAACATGGCAGCATCAACAGAGGAGCGAACGGCTGCTGAATATTCTCTTATATATAAGACATGTATTGTCATATACATAAGATATGTATTGGGTTTAAACTTCTGCGAATGGCTAATAATACAAATGTTAGCAGAACTAGCAGAGAACTTTTAGAGAGGAGAATTACACTGTGTAATGTCACCCAGGATTCTCAGGCACTAGCACTGGAGGGCGCTCCAGAGCATACAAAATGAATGGGTTAATATGGAGCATTTGAGCAAAATCATAGTTTATAAATGCTTAAACATTTTTAAGCTATAATCTTATGCATTTATATCCTGAACACAGAACAGCATAAAACATTTAACATCGCTGTAAGACTTTTCAAACGCTTTTAAATTCATTATAGGAGTTTAAAACGGCAGCTCGTATGATTTTTAACATCAGTGGCACGAACAGCCAATGAGCTGCTCCACTTGCCAAACAATCAGCACTCAGTAGCAGTAATGTTAGCATCCTGCAGCCCAAAACCCGTTGCTACATGCTTTTACTTACTAAAATTTAAAGAAAGTTCTGTGTAAGTGACTAGAAACTATTTTAACTTTTCATTTTTAGCCGTTTAGCTCCATTCATCCCCATTCATAGAGGACTCACACGTGGGTGCCCTCTGGCATTTCACAGTCCCGTTTTTAATATAATGTGGGAAATAGGAAGTGGTCAGGCTCCTCATAAACTGGCTGTGGTACTAGTCAGTGTAACGCTGATGGCCCAGGAAGCCAGACGCAGCAAGGCTCAGAGCGAACTGTCAGACAAAACTCACCTTGTTCAGCGTGGCTGTGGCCAACTACAGCTTTTAATAAAGTACCATAATATTAATATTAATATTATAATTGGCTAATATTATTTTGTCCCGCCCACTGGTGCATAGTGACATCATCAAAATTCCAGCAGATTGCATATAAAACGCAATGGTGTGACAATCTGTACCAATGTGATGGAGATCAGGCCTTTACGGGGTGTGGAATGTAATTCAATCATGATGTAAAATGTCTGTTGTGTAATGTTGCTTTTAAATACATTTGACAAAACGAATTAAGACATATGAAAAAATCTGAGAGACAGACAAGCAACAGATAAATCTGTGACAGAATTGGCCTCAAGCTAAATACAATCACTGAAAATCTACACACAACACCGCAGACAACAGTGGATGTAAGACAACGAGCTTACCATGCTGAATGGGGGAATTCCTCGTAGAGCCCGTGCTGCCATTGGAACCGTATTTTTCTAGGAGTTCTGCAAATTCTCTCCTGCAGCAGAAATGAAAAGAGAAAATGGCAAGAAAGGACACCATTACCAAACCAAACCTGAGAAACACCAGCCGGATGAGTTCCCAAAATCACATCAGGCATAATCCCAAACCATTCTGATATTTAAGTGACATAACCCAAGTTAATACCTTTAGATTACCTAAGAGGAGCTCACAGGGCATTGCAAAGTAATCACAAAATTATAACTCCTTTTGGATCCAGAAGCCAAAAATCAATCAATTTAGGCTATACAAAAAGATTTGGACATTACAATGAGCAGTTTTCATTTACTTCAAAATAATGAGGTCAGAATCATAAGTCACATGTATTAGAGTAACAATTACATTCTTGTTTTCGTCTTGAAATAAGTGCTGCTTTGGACAATGCTGACCATAACACACTAGTAAAGTGTCTGGAAATTTAATACTGGAATTTCTGATAGCTAAAATAATTCATAGACAGTCTGTTGTCAAATTAACTTGTTTCCAAGCAGCATAAAATACTTTATGGTGTACCATATGGGTTTATATTTGGCCCACTGCTATACTCTCTGTGTACGCTGTCACTAAGATGGAATCAGTGTTCATAGTTATACAGTTAAAAGAATAATCCACCACCCAAATAATACCTGCTCTGTAGGGGTCCTAACCATTATAGAACAGGGTAACAAAGTAGGCAGAGAAACAGATGAACTACAAAGCGCTCCTATATGTCTAACATACCACTAAAATCCCCCAGGGGTTCTAGCAGAAATCTGCTTTATTAAAGAGCTGTTTTTTTCCTTTTTTTGCCCAGGTTTTGACAGGTTATTTTTATAGTTATGAAGTTAGCACCATGCTAATTAGTGGGCTAAGAGCTTACATTACATGTTAGCTCCATTAGCCTTGCAGCTACACCAAACAGATCTTGGCTGATTTATTACATTTTGAGGAACATTACAATTAGATTTATCACGTATTAATATCAGAAAATATGACACTCCATTTGAATTGCATGTTGCATATGATCGTTTTTTACACTCTCTCTCTCTGAGTTCACTCTCTCTGTCCTCTTTAAATAATTCCACTCCATCTCTTTTCCAGTCTCAGCTCCCCAGACGCTGCTTGAGTGGCAGATATAGGGCAGCAAAAACATCCTGTCACTCTACCGAAAGCTTCAGACCACTTTAGCTGTGGAGAAACGCTCCATGAACTCAACTCTCACCTTTTTATCTGACCTACACAAGTGCAGTGTCCCCATACCGTTTTCAGCCACGTCACAATCACACACTAGTCGCTGTTTTAACCTGACTCTGTACAATAAAACTGACATGGACTGAATCAAATCTATGCTAATGTTCATGTCTGTGCTGTAGACTGGAGACTGCTACTAACCTTAGAACATCTGTGGAATCAAGAACCATTATATATGAATGAGACAACTTTCAAACTGCATATGTATAAAAGATTCAAGATTTTCCCCAATTTTCACACCAATTTACTCATATCCAATTCTACCTACTAGTTAGGACTTCCAATCACATGGTACAACCAGCACTAGGAGGGTGAAGGCTAACACAGTCTTCCTATAAGGTGGAGATTAAAAGCTGATCTGACTTATTGTATATGTATACAAGTATTAATTATATACTTTATAAGGTGAAGACTGATATAAAGTTGACTGACTAACTGTACACGTACATATGTACCAATTATATACTTTATAAAGAGGAGATGAGGATAAAGCTGATTTGGCCTGTGTGCACAACTGAATCACCTGTTTGATTCACTGAAATAGACTCTTCAACAAAAGTCGATTCTATAAGCTCCTCATCACCACAGGCTTCTCTAAGAGGATCTGAGGACACTGTAAACACTGTGTGGTGATGGAGGATTGGCTGCAGGATCAAGTTCCTCTAAAACTGCAGCTCATTCTTACAGATACAGCCATGAAGGCAAGATCCATTTCATCAGAGCTCAGTGCAGAACACATAAAGGGACTCAGTGTGTTTTTCTCCCTCGGAGGAGCTCCTGAGTGGGGATTAGAGGGAGGAGGTAGAGCGAGGTCAGGCTGTGTTGGGGGAATTACTGGGTGGGCGGCAGGTCACAATCCTGAACGCATCGCTCCACTAACACTGCAGTAATGAAGCAGGAGATACTCTGCACACACAAACACGCACACAAGGACTGCACACCCCCGACTTCACCAACACAATTCTTTAGAAAATGATTAAATACATAATGAAATCTCATATTTCACAGTTCAGTCAGAATATATTCAGTGATTTGTGTTGATTTGTGCTTAAAAAATATGACATTTCCGCTCAATTGTGTGCACCAGTTCTATTTATTTGAGTGTGATATACTGGAAAAAAATATTACACATAAAAAGTAGCATGTGCCCAAACTTTTGCAGAGGCCACATTTCATGATTTACATACATTAAAATCAATTATTTCATGATTTAAATAAACCATGTTCAAACTGTATTGTCTGAACCAAAAAGACAAAACAATATACAAATAAAGAAGGGAGGGAGCTTTCAAATCCCATCTAAACAGTGTTTTGTTACTAAAATACTTTAAAAAATAGAGTTTTAAAAGGATATCAATATGTAATTGGCTCACAGCCCTGCTGTCGAGGATGTGTTAACTTATTTTAATTCAGAAAACCAACAAAATATGATTTACAGTCATGTGCAAAAGTTTGAACACCCCCAGTTAAATGACAATTTGTTGATTTTCTGAATAAAAATAAGTGATCATGTCCTCTACAGAGACGCACCTAAATATGACATGATCTGCCCGTTTTAGTGCACAACTGTTTATTTAGTTTAACATACTGGTAAAAAATATATATATAAAATGTGTCATAACTTTTGCACAGACCACATTTTATTAGTGACACTGTTGTTATGCAATTTTTCTTCTTCTTCCTCGTTTTCTTATATTTCTATTTCTGTCACTAACTCGTCCCGCAGTTTTCAAGATATCAACACCATTCCAACTCCAGAATATTCTGTCTGATCGAGAATGGTGTGCCTGTATATGGATTTTCGATCCAATGTACAGGTTTTGTACAATGTTCTTTAAATTCAGAATTTTTTCCCCCGTAGGAATGAATGCAGTGATAAATTGCTTGAGCATCTACTGGACGTTTGCTCGACGAAAGACAGTTTTGCATACCGAATCCTGAGCACGAATCCAATCCAACTCTATTATTCGTTGCCTGACAGCCACCAAGGTATATTCTCTCACTCAGGGCAGAACCTCAAACTCTACTGCACAGCCATACTGACCCGCACTCCTCTATATGTCATTTTTGTCATCCCTTGATCCTCCTATAGACTCCAATTTATTTTTCAAAACAACCAGTGACTGCCTATGTGTGTATGCATACATGTATTAATTATATACTCTCTAAGAAGGAGATGAGATGATTTGGACTTTGAATCAATACACACCTGAATCATCTATTTGATTCACAGAAATTGACACTTAGACACAAGTCAATTCTATGAGCTCCTCATCATCACAGGCTTCTCTAGGAGGATCTGAGGACACTGTAAACACTGTAAATATCTGGCAACCCACTAACAACCTCTCCTCTAACCAACTCCTATCATAGTGAAAGCCTAAAACACCTTAGCAACCGCCCAGCAACAATCTGCTGCAAAATCACTCTGCATTTTCTACAGGAAATGCAATATTCCAGTTTTAAATCATTGAAAACCTTGTATCTCAATTTTTGTTGTTTTGACATACATTTGAAAATACTTGCTGTCTTTTACATTGTGTGTAAATTTCATGAAGAATGGACCATAAGAAATGACCCAAAATGACTTGGAAAAATGTCTGGTTCCATTGACTTACATTAAAAGTAAAGTAAGTTTTTTCCTTCTCCTGTAAACTTACCATTTTGGAGATTTTCTTCCGACAACAGCAAAATGCTTTATTTTTTCCTGCAATATGTTAAATTCAACAAATAAACAGTAACTGATCATATTGCTCTTGTTGATTTTCTGAGTTAAAATAAGTTAATATGTCCTCTACTGAGAACAAGCTTAAATACAGCATTTTCCTGCTAATTTCAATGAAAAATATCTGTTAGGTAGTGTCAGGACTTAGAGCAGTCGAGTCTCTGCTGTGAGTCCTGGACATGGGGTTACGTTACAACTAATTAATTATAAGTTAAGTTTTAGTGCTAAATTTATTCTGTACTCTAATGCAAAAAGGGTATTTAAATCAAAAAGGATTGAAAAGCTTTCTTGCAAAAATAAAGAAGGTGAAAACCAAACTTCAGCCAATGGGTTCTTTTGAAGGAGAGGAAAAGGCCTTCTTCATTTATTAAGTTAATATGTGCCAGAACTTTTATGTTTTTTTTTATTTTCTCCAACCTGTTAAATTCAGTAAATAAGCAGCAACTGTCTATTAAATTGTGCAGAAGTGTGTCTCTGTAGAGTCTGCGTTCACTTATTTACACTCAGAAAATCAACATAACATGGAATTTGAATGGGGCACACAAACTTTTGCACACCACAGTGCATCCATGATTAGACCAGGGGGCCATGAGACTGTCCATCTAAAAAAAAAAAAAAAAAGAGACTTGAAAATTTTATTGTGGCCAAAAAAATTAGTGCATACTTTATCAAGTGGTATTACAGTAGATTCTAATTTATTATAAATTTAATCATTTATAATCAGTGCAGCTGAATCTCCTTCAGACCAGCGCAGTTACAGCACACAGAAGTGTGTGGAGGATGTTGGGTGGTGTGTGTGAAAGCAGTGGAGGTGTGTGTATGAAGGGGGGGGGGGGTGTAATCCCCTGTGCGCACACACACACACACACACACACACACACACACACACACACACACACACACACTCAATCTCAGGGTTAAGGACAGAACGCAGATTAAAGTACAGAGCTCATCTCCTCACAGTCCCAGCTTAACCCCCCCCTCGCTCACTCCCTCAGCACAGAAAGCCTCTCCATTCAGGCAGTTCCTGCAATTCTCCTCCATTTCACAGTCACGTGACTGAGCTCTGCAGTCCAAACATTTATGGACACAGAAATGCAGTGGTGCAACTGTCTAATCAATCACTTCAATAACAGAAGGCCCTGAGTCTGAAGCCCAGCGATGCCTCAGCCAACCTTAAGTGGGAGCACAAGAAGAGGAAAATCTTGGTAGGATTGTATGATGCAAAGAGTCCAAATGAGGGTGGGTTATATTCCAGATTCTATATATTTTAACTAACTGAGATGCAGAACTCACAACTTTAGTTTTGACATCATGTGAAATGAGCGTGACTCGTGTGAAATAACATGCAGAGAGTTTACAGCTGCTGAAGCTGCTGCAGCGGGTTTGGAAAGTAGTGATGAAGATAACTGAGCGTTTTGATATGAAACAAATGAGGATCACGTTATATGGAAAAGCCTTTGAAGGAGAGTTTAGGAAGATCTAAATGCCTTCAGAGGGTTAACAAAAAGCAGATAAACCCACAGAAACAGAGTCTGCCTTAATGGGTTCAAGGGTAAAAAGTAGTATTGTTTTATCTATTTTTATACTTTAAGAGAATTAATAGTGTTGCAGTGCTTCAAGGCAGTCTTGGTCTCAAGACCATAAACTATGGGTCATGGTCTCGACTTCACTGGGTCTTGGTCTTATCTTGGTCTCAGTTTAAGGTGTAGTTGGGAATTTTTGTCTAGACCAGCCAAGCCTGTCACTTTCATCTGAGGTAAATAAAACTTAAATATTGTTGAATATTTTATATACAGGGAGATTCACGCCAAAAAGGCCCAGAATATGCTATAATAACTCTTGCTGGGACAAAATCTGAGCCAAACAACATGCAATGTGCTTCTCTGTATATGGAGCTTCAAACAAGCCGGGATGCCCCCGCGTCAGAGCGATGAGGAAGCCGCCGGACAGCCGTCGCAACGCTTAACCTACTTTACTTTTAATGTAAGTCAATGAAACCAGACTTTTTCACAAATGATTTCGGGTCATTTGCTTTAGTCCATTTATCATAAAATTTACTTACAATGTAAAAGACAACAGACACTTTCAAACTATGTCAATAACTGAAAAACGACAAAAAATGGAGATACAAGATTTTGTTCCGACAGCTGCGAGATATAAATATATGCTGGCAACACAAGTGAGTACACCTCACAGTGAACATGTCCAAATTGGGCTCAAAGTGTCAATATTTTGTGTGACCACCATTATTATCTAGCACTGCCTGAACCCACTTGGGCATGGAATTCACCAGAGCTGCACAGGCTGCTACTGGAATCCACTTCCACTCCTCCATGATGACATCATGGAGGTGGTGGATGATAAGCACCTTGCGCTCTTCCACCTTCCGCTTGAGGACGCCCCACAGGTGCTCAATTTGGTTTAGGTCTGGAGACATACTTGACCAGTCCATCACCTTTACCTTCATCAAGGCAGTTGTCCTCTTGGAGGTGTGTTTGGGATCACAATCGTGTTGGAAAACTGCCATGCAGCGCTGTTTCCAAAGGAAGTGGATCATGCTCTGCTTCATAATGTCACAGTACATGTTGGATTTCATGTTTCCCTCAATGAACCGCAGCTCCAGACCATGATGCTACCACCACCATGCTTGACTGTAGGCAAGAGACAGTTGTCTCCTCACTAGGGTGTCGCCACACATGCTGGACACCATCTGAGCCAACAAGTTTACCTTGGCCTCGTCAGACCACAGGACATGGTACCAGTAATCCATGTCCTTGGACTGCATGTCTTCAGCAAACTGTTTCTGGGCTTTCTTGTGCGTCAGCTTCAGAAAAGGCTTCCTTCTGGGATGACAGCCATGTTGACCGAGTTGATGCATTGTGAGATGTATGGTCTGAGCACTGACAGGCTGACCTCCCACTTCTTCAACCTCTGTAGCAATGCTGGCAGCACTCATGCGTCTATTTTTTGAAGCCAACCTCTGGATATGACACCGAACACATGGACTCAACTTCTTTGATCGACCTGGCGAGGCCTGTTCTGAGTGGAGAGCAACAATTCTACTTCTCACATCCTCAGAGAGTTCTTTGCCATGATGTGTCAGGTTGAACATCCAGCGGCCAATGTGAGTGAATTGTACCCAAAACACCACATTTAACAGCCCTCCTCCCCATTCACACCTGGAAACTTGTAACTTTAACAAGCCACATGACACCAGGGAGGGACAACAACACAACTGGGCACAATTTGGACATGTTCACTGTGAGGTGGAATCACTTGTGTTGCCAGCTATTTAGACATTAATGGCTGTGTGTTGAGTTCTTTTCAGAGGACAGTAAATCTGCACTGCTATACAAGCTGAACACTGACTACTTTGCTGTATCCAAGTTTCATTTCTATAGTGTTGTCCCATGAAAAGATATAATAAAATATTTGCAGAAATGTGAGGGGTGTATAAACATTTGTTATCCAATTTATTCTTCTTCTTCTTCTTCTTCTTCTTCTTTTTTTCTGCCAGATTTTCATCTTCTAACTAGTCCGGCATTTTTCGAGACATCAACTCTGTTCCAACTCTGGAATGTTCAGTCTGATCAGTAATAATGTGCTTTTATACAGCTTTTTGATCCAATGTACAGTTTCTGTACAACTTTCTTTAAATTACAAATTTTTGACATGCCCATCTACTGTCATTCTGCTCCACTGAAAGACATAGTAAATACCATCTCAGGGCAGGCCCCTGAGCATAAATTCAACATTGTTCTGACCTGCACTCATCTGTTTGTCACTTTTCACTCATCCCTCATCCACCAAATGGCATGTCCTCACTCAGGGCAGCTCCTCAAATTATAATCCACAGCCACACTGACCTGCCCCCCTCTATGTGTCATTTTTTCATCATTCCTCTGATAGACTCACATTGGCTTTACTTTTGGTCTTCACTACAACACTAAAAAGTGCCTTTCAGGTGCTTTTTGCTCAGTTTCTAGCAAACGGCGCTACAGCAACCTGTGCAGAACAGAAGCAGAGCTCTGTAGAACCAAGACATTTTAACACATAAAATACTGAAAATAGGGCCTCAGAACCGAAGATGGTATCGATCCTTAAAATACGTGTATCGTCACACCACTAGCAGAGACAGAGGGAGAGCTGTGAGGACCAGACCAAGCGCAATGCTGACAGGAGATTCTCTGAAGAAGCAGCCAAATAAATCTCCACGTGCTGCCAACCCAACCAGATCTAGATTACCCGTAAAATTATTAATCTCTCTTTGAATTATTTACCAGCGCTGCTAAGAGGAGGACGTTTCAGAGGGAATGAGATGCAGGTCGGGAACCCACAGATCAATACAGCCAATCGGAGAACAGACGGAGACCAAAATCTGAGCGATGGTCTTTTCAGCACTGGTGTTTTGAGTGATTGACTTTTCAGCGCTGGTGTTTTGAGTGATGCACTTTTCAGCGCTGGTGTTTTGAGTGATTTGCTCGGTTCCTCTTCACTGACATATGAGCTGGACTGAGATGAAGAGGTTTGTTCATCCTCTGGTCAATTCACAGCATGTTAAAACGAGCCCATGGAGAGGTTTAACTGCTCAGAGGGGTGAAACAGCTATTTACAGCATGCCTATTTGAAAGTGCTTTGCTTTTATCCTCGATTTGAAACTCCTCTGTGGACTGTAGATATTAAAGAGCCCATATCCTACATTTTACTTGTACATCATTTTCCCCTCCTGAGGCCCAGCTGTAACATTTGCATGGTTATGTTTACCAAAACTACTCAGAATTTATTGCCAATTGATCATTTAAGAATTAAAGGGACAGTATCATGGAAAACTTCAGTCTTCCAGGTGGCTGCTACTGTTTTTAGCTAAGTTAAGGTCATTTAGCCCACGTTTGTAGATCACAGAGAGTCATAAAGTCTCTGTGATAATTTATGCAGTTAGCACCACACTAACAGATGCATGCAAGCTTCCATAGCTGGGTCATTCAGTGGAAATGTCCATTTTTGTGTCCCTAGCATTTACAGATATGTTACACTTGAAAAACATGTTAGGGTTACAATTTACTTATATTTAAAAAAAATATGATATTTTAACAATTACACCTCATTGAGCCTCAATTTAGCAATATTGGTTTTAAAATCGATTATCTAGAATTCCAAGCACCACAGAAGAGCTAGTCCCCATAGTGATGTGTAAAGGCTAAGGCCATATTTTCAGGTAAAAAAAACTTTTTCTACAATTTTAACTACAATAATCTATGCATGACTAGAAAATATATGATTTAAATGACAAAGAAAACAAATGGCAAGTAAAACACTTAAGATATATACATAAGATACACACTGCTCAAAAAAATAAAGGGAACACTTAAACAACACAATATAACTTCAAGTAAATCAAACTTCTGTGAAATCAAACTGTCCACTTAGGAAGCAACACTGATTGACAATCAATTTCACAGCTGTTGTGTAAATGGAACAGACAACAGGTGGAAATTATTGGCAATTAGCAAGACACACTCAATAAAGGAGTGGTTCTGCAGGTGGGGACCACAGACCACTTCTCAGTACCTTTGCTTTCTGGCTGATGTTTTGGTCACTTTTGAATGTTGGTGGTGCTTTCACACTCGTGGTAGCATGAGACGGACTCTACAACCCACACAAGTGGCTCAGGTAGTGCAGCTCATCCAGGATGGCACATCAGTGCGAGCTGTGGCAAGAAGGTTTGCTGTGTCTGTCAGCGTAGTGTCCAGAGGCTGGAGGCGCTACCAGGAGACAGGCCAGTACACCAGGAGACGTGGAGGAGGCCGTAGGAGGGCAACAACCCAGCAGCAGGGCCGCTACCTCCGCCTTTGTGCAAGGAGGAACAGGAGGGGCACTGCCAGAGCCCTGCAAAATGACCTTCAGCAGGCCACAAATGTGCAGGTGTCTGCACAAACGGTTAGAAACCGACTCCATGAGGATGGTATGAGGGCCCGACATCCACAGATGGGAGTTGTGCTCACAGCCCAACACCGTGCAGGACACTTGGCATTTGCCAGAGAACACCAGGATTGGCAAATTCACCACTGGCGCCCTGTGCTCTTCACAGATGTTCACACTGAGCACATGACAGTCGTGACAGAGTCTGGAGACACCGTGGAGAGCGATCTGCTGCCTGCAACATCCTTCAGCATGACCGGTTTGGCAGTGGGACAGTAATGGTGTGGGGTGGCATTTCTTTGGAGGGTCGCACAGCGTGTGCTCGCCAGAGGTAGCCTGACTGCCATTAGGTACCGAGAGGAGATCCTTAGACCCCTTGTGAGACCATATGCTGGTGCGGTTGGCCCTGGGTTGCTCCTAATGCAGGGACAATGCTAGACCTCATGTGGCTGGAGTGTGTCAGCAGTTCCTGCAAGATGAAGGCATTGAAGCTATGGACTGGCCCGCCCGTTCCCCAGACCTGAATCTGATTGAGCACATCTGGGACATCATGTCTCGCTCCATCCACCAACACCATGTTGCACCACAGACTGTCCAGGAGTTGGCGGATGCTTTAATCCAGGTCTGGGAGGAGATCCCTCAGGAGACCATCCGTCACCTCATCAGGAGCATGCCCAGGCGTTGTAGGGAGGTCATACAGGCACATGGAAGCCACACACAATACTGAGCCTCATTTTGACTTGTTTTAAGGACAGTTGGATCAGCCTGTAGTGTGTTTTTCCACTTTAATTTTGTGTGTGACTCCAAATCCAGGCCTCCATTGGTTAATAAATTTGATTTCCATTTATTATTTTTGTGTGATTTTGTAGTCAGCACATTCAACTATGTACAGAACAAAGTATTCAATGAGAATATTTCATTCATTCAGATCTAGGATGTGTTATTTGAGTGTTCCCTTTATTTTTCTGAGCAGTGTATAATGAAAGCTGCGGTCCCCAGGAGTCGTATCACTGGTGTTACTGCGTAACAAAAAAAATCTCTTATTTTGAAATAAAAATCACTCTGATGACATCAAAACTTCCTTTTACCTGTTTTCTGAAGATGATGCACATGGTGAGTCCACTGTGTCTTTCAGTTATCAGAGATTTTATCATTTAGCTCATGGTTTCATACTTCATAGCTGAAGTCACTGGTTTGACCAACTTTATTCTGAGGTAAATGTAAAAAAATGGATTAAATTCCATATTTTAGTGGATATTCCATGATTGGCAACATGTGGTTTGATGCTCTCTAGCAGCCGTTTTGTAAAATGCATTGTTCATTAAAAATGTCTCTGGTGTTTCCTTTATTATGTGAAACACCAGTGACGATCAGTGAAAGCAGTGACTCCTACAGATAGATAAAAAAGTGGACATTTCTGTAGAATGACCCTTCTACATTAGCCCTGTTGCTCCAGTGCTAAACATACAGAAGCAAACGTCAGAAATAAAGTGATTTTGATTCAGACACTAAACATGGCTGATCAACTACAACTGGGTTAACCACACAAATCGCTAAAGGAGTCCCATCCCATCCCTTTCACGTCACCATTGTACAACGTTTCCAGGACTGTGTTAAAGATGCACAAGGCTTCTTTTATTGTTGGTTGCACCCGTTTTCCAAGCAAAGGGTTGAGCTCATTTAGATAGACAAGCACTTCTTACTGATCTTGTTGATCGCTATTAGATTTTGTTCTGACAGCAGTGATATTCTAAACGAGATCTCCTCGTAATCTCAAGAACTTCTTTTAGACGTGGTTGAGTCCTGTTTCCAAACTTTCTACTAAACTTTCTACTGTTTCTTGATCAGAGCATCGATAAAGTGACTGATGTGTTACTTGTATTCCTATTCAAGTGTTTTCTTGTTAAAAAAGAAACAAACTGAATAAAAATATTTAGCTTAGCAAAGTCATATATATGTTTATATATCAAACATATCAGCAGGACTTACAAATCACGACATTAACAAGAGTAGATTAAACAGCAGAAACAGGCAAATTTTTGTATCTGCCTTAAAGGTTAAAGGGGTAACGATGCGAATTTCTGCCAAACTATCGCTTTAAATTAAATGGCTTTTATAGTTTAACAGCTTTTATTTCACAGACACAAGTTTTGATCCACAAACTTAACTACATATATCATCTTACGTTAGGATGGTTAAATTACTTGGTGCTACAGAGCAGAAATAAGTGTGCTGGTATGTGATGAATAGAGCGTACACTTGTGGATGCCGCAGGGAGTAAAGAGATGGACAGCTACAAAATCACCACAACCTATCAGAGCGGGGTTTAAAACAGACTCCGGGTCATATAATCTGCTGAGTTACTATAACGTGGGAGATTTGGTTGTCAGGGTACATTCATATCTCTCTCTCTCTCTCTCTCCTTCTCTGATTCCAGATCAGTAGCTTACCTAGCTTCTTCATCCCTCGCTATGAGGAGTCGCATGTGATTAGTGGACGAGGCTGCTCGGAGGATGTCCACCGCTCTAGGAACAAAAAACATAAGAAATATGATTATGAATCATTATGAATTATGAATGCAATTCTTTAGAAAAAGCTTCAACCTTTTCAACTCCTTGGGATCACCGGTGGTTCCAAAACGCACTTTGTCATATTCTTTTGATATTTCATAAGCTTACATTCAGAAGGTGGGTGTCGTATGAGGCTGTAACTGTCTTCTTACCAGTCAAATAGATGGCTGATGTCATTTTAAACCCTTATAATAAAAGAAGCTGAACTCACAATTTATTTTTCTACTGAAAGTCGACCCATTTTTCCACAAATCTGGGCTAAACTATAAACAGATGGCGTGTCTTCAGTGATCTGCTCTGTAAAAGTTATTTTTACAAAAATAGAGTGCCTAAGATTTCTGGCTTTCAGCAGTAAATTGTAAGCATATTGCAATATGTGTGATCATAAAACACATTGTATTAATTTGAGTGGAGCTTTTACAAAAGATAAATAAATCAAATTTACATTTATTTCATGCAGTTACTGAATAATTTGCCTTACGATTTGGTCATGTAAATTCAGATGGACAAACCAAAATATACCCTGGTAAAGATTGCACTACAGCGCATCAAATTTCTCCACAACTCTATTCAATTTGATTATTTTGGCACAAATTGTTGTTAAAAATTCACTGCATATCCAAATGCAAACAGAGGAACTATTACTTAAACAGTAGCAGAATGCAGACAGTAAGGAATCACAGTTTGCTGTATTTACTAAAATGTGCGATACACGAGTCACGTTTTTAGTGCATGTTGAATTAGAATTTATTTACACCATATCATCACAGTGTTTGTTGATAGATATATCATCGGTTGAGCAAACACAGTGAAATACTTTTTAAAATCATCCTAGAGTTGTTGCTTAGTGATTCGTTTCCATGGCTATGATGCTAATGCATCTCTACAGACCAATTCTTCAAGTTACCAATAAAAACAATACAACAAACCTTTTTGGATGTTTACATGTTAAAGTAGCAAAGATTTGATTTTGGCCAGTGCTTACTTCATATATATATATATATATGTGTGTGTGTGTGTATACATATATATATATATTCATTAAAATTTAAATTATAATCAATTAGAACAATCCAAACTTTATGCAACTGAATCACTGTGTATCAGTGCAATTTTATCCTTCCATGAATTATATTGTACAGATGTAGAGATGAAGCAGCAGAGTGTCTTTATTGTAGCTAGATCATTAAGATGTTTGACCTTTGACCCCTCTGCACTGTCCGCATGCTCTACAAAACCATTACTGTACAATTACTACGTCTATCCATGTGCATCTGATGGCGTCTAAATAGCTATTAGCTTCATATTCAACAGACCAAATCAAATCTCTACATCAAATCGAAACATTTGTAGAAACAATGGTCTGTATGTCTGGATGGATAACTTGCGTCCGGGCAGCTCAATTTATTGCACAATTTACAATAAATTCAAGCATAACAGATAAAACATTGTTAATAATAGCAGAAACATGTCTAATGTCAAATGTACTTGATTATTCAATAGATTTTACTGATGTTTTCCCAGAGAAAAACAAAGCATTGTTTGATTCTGCACATTATTCTGTGTAAATGTAGACATTTGTGATTGTGTGAGCAGAACAGAGCAGAATATCATTCCATATCAGCCAGGAAGGTAAGATAACTGGCTGGCAAGGCAGCTAATTAGCCAAACTAGATGCTATAGTGTGATATAAAATGACCAAAAGACTATTAAATTGTTATAAGAAACAGTTTGGCTTCATTTTATGTGGGGAATATGTTTGTTTCATGTGATTATACTATAAAAATTAACCACAAATGTCACAACCCAGAGGAAAGAGAAATTCTAATTGAATCTCTTAAACTCACAAACTTCTCCTCCACGTGGTTGAGTCCCGTTGGAAACAGAAAGAGACTTAAGCCATCTTCTACTGTTTCTAGAAATTGGCTCCTAAGGAATAACCATCAGATTTTCTCTCTTTGATCAAAATATTGTCACACATATGGATCAACTCATCTCCCCCAGTCTGAGTTGAGTAATATCCCTGTAAGAAAAGTGTAAGATCTCATTTTTTTTTACACAGCTGTGTTCTAGATCACAGATCTTTTTCAGCAGTCTGTCAGTGTATATATAGAACTATGAATACTCAAAGAACTCTGCATGATCAAAAACGTTCATCAGATTGATAGAGAATGTGCTGCAGATGGTTCTATATAGAACCTTTTTGAGAAGGGTTCTATATAGCACCAAAAAGTGTTCTTCTATTGTTACAATGTCAAGCCTGTAACAATAGCATCTCATCTATTTGCTTATCTATTTGAACTGGACACCTGTCATTCTTTCTTTACTGCAGGTTTATTAATACCTGGGCTCAGTTTCTGAGCTGCTGAGCTGACGGTCAGTGTTTATGTTGGTTGAACTGCAGTTGAAGTGTAGTTACTGTGTTTAGAGATATGACTGGTGTGGAACTGTGTAGAACTGCATAGAACTGAGGTGTAACCTCATAGACTTCCCATAGACTGTTATTGAAGTAGGAGAGTCAGTGTGCACATTACGTCGCAGTGCACGCTGGGGACTGTAGTGCAGCACAGTGTGAAACAGGCTAATATTAATAAAAAATTCAAAAACTTTTGTGGCCCGGATAGGATTGTGTCGTGGGCTTGACCTGGCCCGCGGACCTTGTGTTTTACATACTGGCATTAGATAAGCTGAAACAGAGCACTGCTTTACAACATGAGCTTAAAAGACTCAGAACATACCTCTCACTTGTAACTCCAATCAAGCTTTCTCCATTAACCTCCAGTATCTGGTCTCCTGGCTGCAGGTGTCCTAAACACAGATTTATGCAAAGATGAGGTAAAAATGAACAGATGGTGACACACTTACGCTTCTTCATGTCTGGCATCACATTCTACATTTACACACACAACAGAGAGAGAGCTCACTTAGCATGAAGGACTTTTTATTAATACTCTGCATGCATCAATCTGATCCCGTGGAGTTCACAGGAATAATATACAGGATAGGGTGTCAGCTATATTAAAGGGGGATTTTCAAATTTCCCCATAATTCAGTGTGTGAGTTGTGAACAGAGTGATTCAGAGTGGTTTGAATTATGTGGAAATTTAGCAAAATTGGTGGAATTCCCCTTTTAACTACACTGATGTACTTTGTGACTGGAAGGTACAGACGTCAAAAAAGTGCATTGTTCTCGAAAAATTAGTTTGGACTGAGTTTTTCCACATTAACCACATGGATGTCGGGTTCCTATTACTACTGTTGTGAACACACTCTGAGCTTATCATTTTGTTTAGAACAGAGCATTTTACTTCAAATCACTACAAACAACATTGTTGACATCTAAAAAAACAAACAAAAAAAAACAAATAACCAAAAATTGTATTATTTTACTGCAGCATTTTAAAGTAACTGGTAGCCAAATCATCAGGGAGGTCAAACAAATTGATCATAGTTTGTGTTAAACACAAAAAACAAACCACACAACAGAATGTCACATGTACATGATAAAATGAAGTAATTTTACTGTAGTATTAATAAGCAGGGTAGCATACCTGAAATTATATGGTGGAATTCGCTATTAAAATGTATGTGTTTCAGTTGATAATCAGCATAAAAGTGCTCAGATTTGATCAAAGTGACAAAAAATTGAGGACATTCATAGTGATATACACATACAATGACATTCAAACATTTTGAAACATTCTCTGACCTAAAACTATACTTAAAATGTTTAGAAACGACCATATAAGCTGTACTAACGCAGTGCTAGTTCAGTGTTTTCAAAACTGCTGATTCTGAAATGACCCTATTTAAATGTAAATGGATTTTTAAAATTTAAATGTAAATTTAAACATGTCATATATGCAGAAACCCCTGAAACTGCTGTATGATTATTTGTATGATCATATCACATTAGCATTTTCAAACGGTTTGCTAACGCAGCAAAACATGATCTAAACCTGAACCTGGCTGGTCGTGCAGAACCTCAGAACCTACAAGCAGAGCATCTCTGAATTAATCATACTCGGTTTAATCTTTAGCTTCTAAAGCTGCTAGCAAAATCAATCCAGTGACCTCAAGAAGGAAGGAAACTGAGGGATCAATCGACACCATCCATCACGTGCATCGCTCAATACAAGTCAAAACACAATACAAAACCACCAGCTGCTCACTCGCTTAATGGCTTTAGTTTAGAGCTGGATTGAACAGTTATTAATATGACGTCTGTATGATTTTTTAGATGATGCGTGTCAGACATAAACCACAATTTTACGCTTAACAATAAGTACAGCTCAACACGCAAACAAATGCCCTGTTTAAATAAATACTTTCATTTTTTAATTTACATAAATGTCAGAGAAGCTCCAACAAACTGCAAAAAAAAAGCTGCATGACAACATGACACTACATTTCACAAACGCGCTGCAAACACAGAAAACCACATACAAATTCAGAGACGCTGATAAGCCAGTCACAAGAGTGGAGGTGCTTCCGGAGGACACTCAGAAAGACAGAGCTATTCTGACTTTCAAATGCTATGCAGCACAAACAATCACCGGTAAAAGAAAGTTCACTTTTGTTTGAGCAGATTAATATTACTGATGGGAGGTTGTTCCGTTGTGTTGTGGCTTCCGTTGTGTGTAGTGACTCACTTCTGTTGTGTTGTGGCTCGCTTCCGTGGTTATGTGGCCCGCTTCCACTGTGTTATGGCTCGCTTCCATTGTGTTGTGGCTCGCTTCCATTGTGTTGTGCCTCGCTTCTGTTGTGTTATGGCTCGCATCCATTGTGCTGTGGCTCACTTCCGTTGTGTTGTGGCTCACTTCCGTTGTGTTGTGGCTTCCGTTGTGCTGTGGCATGCATCCATTGTGTTGTGGCTCACTTCCGTTGTGTTATGGCTCGCTTCCATTGTGTTGTGGCTCGCTTCCATTGTGTTGTGGCTCGCTTCCATTGTGTTGTGGCTTGCTTCCGTCGTGTTGTGGCTCGCTTCCATTGTGTTGTGGCTTGCATCCATTGTGTTGTGGCTCACTTCCGTTGTGTTGTGGCTCACTTCCGTTGTGTTGTGGCTTCCGTTGTGTTGTGGCTCGCTTCCATTGTGTTGTGGCTTGCATCCATTGTGTTGTGGCTCACTTCCGTTGTGTTGTGGCTCACTTCCGTTGTGTTGTGGCTTCCGTTGTGTTGTGGCTCGCTTCCATTGTGTTGTGGCTCGCTTCCATTGTGTTATGGCTCGCTTCCATTGTGTTGTGGCTCGCTTCCATTGTGTTGTGGTTCGCTTCCGTGGTGTTGTGGCTCGCTTCCGTGGTGATGTGGCTCGCTTCCGTGGTGATGTGGCTCGCTTCCATTGTGTTGTGGCTCGCTTCCGTTGTGTTGTGGCTCGCTTCCGTTGTGTTGTGCCTCGCTTCCGTTGTGTTGTGGCTCGCTTCCGTTGTGTTGTGCCTCGCTTCCGTTGTGTTGTGCCTCGCTTCCGTTGTGTTGTGGCTCGCTTCCGTTGTGTTCTGGCTTCTGTCGTGCTGTGGCTCGCTTTCATTGTGTTATGGCTCGCTTCCGTTGTGTTGTGGCTCGCTTCCGTTGTGTTGTGGCTCGCTTCCGTTGTGTTGTGCCTCGCTTCTGTTGTGTTGTGCCTCGCTTCTGTTGTGTTGTGCCTCACTTCCATTGTGTTGTGGCTCATTTCTGTTGTGTTGTGGCTCGTTTCCATTGTGTTCTGGCTTCTGTCGTGCTGTGGCTCGCTTTCATTGTGTTGTGGCTCGCTTCCGTTGTGTTGTGCCTCGCTTCCGTGGTGATGTGGCTCGCTTCCGTTGTGTTGTGCCTCGCTTCCGTTGTGTTGTGCCTCGCTTCCATTGTGATGTGCCTCGCTTCCGTGGTGATGTGGCTTGCTTCCGTGGTGATGTGACTTGCTTCCGTTGTGTTGTGCCTCGCTTACGTGGTGATGTGGCTCGCTTCCGTTGTGTTGTGCCTCGCTTCCGTTGTGTTGTGCCTCGCTTCCGTGGTGATGTGGCTCGCTTCCGTTGTGTTGTGCCTCGCTTCCGTGTGTTGTGTCCCGCTTCCGTTGTGTTGTGCCTCGCTTCCGTTGTGTTGTGGCTCATTTCTGTTGTGTTCTGGCTTCTGTCGTGCTGTGGCTCGCTTTCATTGTGTTATGGCTCACTTCCATTGTGTCGTGGCTCGCTTCCGCTGTGTCGTGGCTCGCTTCCGTTGTGTCGTGGCTCGCTTCCATTGTGTTGTGGCTCGCTTCCGTTGTGTTATGGCTCACTTCCATTGTGTTGTGGCTCGCTTCTGTGGTGATGTGGCTCGCTTCCATGTGTTATGCCTCGCTTCCTTTGTGCTGTGCCTCATTTCTGTTGTGTTGTGGCTTCCGACGTGCTGTGGCTCGCATCCATTGTGTTGTGGCTCGCTTCCATTGTGTTATGGCTCACTTCCATTGTGTTGTGGCTCGCTTCTGTGGTGATGTGGCTCGCTTCCATGTGTTATGCCTCGCTTCCTTTGTGTTGTGCCTCACTTCCATTGTGTTGTGGCTCGCTTCCATTGTGTTGTGACTCACTTCCGTGGTGATGTGGCTCGCTTCCGTTGTGTTGTGCCTTGCTTCCATTGTGTTGTGCCTCGCTTCCGTCGTGCTGTGGCTCGCTTTCATTGTGTTATGGCTCGCTTCCATTGTATTGTGGCTCGCTTCCATTGTGTTGTGGCTCGCTTCCATTGTGTTGTGGTTCACTTCCATGGTGATGTGGCTCGCTTCCGTTGTGTTGTGGCTCGCTTCCGTTGTGTTGTAGCTCGCTTCCATCGTGTTGTGCCTCGCTTCCGTTGCGTTGTGGCTCACTTATATTGTGTTGTGGTTCACTTACATTGTGTTGTGGCTCACTTCCGTTGAGTTGTGGCTCACTTCCGTTGTGTTGTGCCTTGCTTCCGTTGTGTTGTGGCTCACTTCCATTGTATTGTGGCTTCCGTCGTGCTGTGGCTCGCTTTCATTGTGTTATGGCTCGCTTCCATTGTGTTGTGGCTCGTTTCCGTGGTGATGTGGCTCGGTTCCATTGTGTTGTGCCTCGCTTCCGTTGCGTTGTGCCTCACTTCTGTTGTGTTGTGCCTCACTTCCATTGAGTTGTGGCTAATTTCTGTTGTGTTGTGGCTCGTTTCCATTGTGTTGTGGCTTCTGTGGAGATGTGGCTCGCTTCTGTTGTGTTGTGGCTCACTTCTGTTGTGTTGTGTTTCACTTCCATTGTGTTGTGGTTTGCTTCCATTGTGTTGTGGCTTGTTTCCATTGTGTTGTGGCTCGCTTCCGTTGTGTTGTGTTTCACTTCCATTGTGTTGTGGTTTGCTTCCATTGTGTTGTGGCTCACTTCCGTTGCGCTGTGCTTCACTTACATTGTGTTGTGGCTTACTTCCGTTGTGCTGTGGTTCACTGCCATTGTGTTGAGGCTCACTTCCGTTGTGTTGTGCCTCGCTTCCGTTGTGTTGTGGCTTTTGTTGCGTTGTGGCTTCCATCGTGTTGTGGCTCGCTTCCGTTGTGTTGTGGCTTCCGTTGCGTTGTGGCTTCTGTTGTGTTGTGGCTCACTTCCGTTGTGTTGTGGCTTCCGTTGCGTTGTGGCTTCTGTTTGTGTTGTGGCTTCCATCGTGTTGTGGCTCGCTTCCGTTGTGTTGTGGCTTCCATCGTGTTGTGGCTCACTTCCTTTGTGTTGTGGCTTGCTTCTATTGTGCTGTGTCTTGTTTCCGTTGTGTTGTGGCTCACTTGTGTTGTGTTGCAGCTTCCTTTGTGTTGTGGCTTCCGTTGTGTTGTGTCTGGCTTTACAGCGTTTCTGAAGTTGTCTGTGTTTCTTTATTTGCAGTGTGTAATGTAGCTCCGATGTGGTCAGGTTGAAGAAAGTGTTTTCTGTGTTTTCAGAGCAGTTATGTTATTTGTACTATATAGGGTCTTGTTGGCCACCGTGCACTTTCACTTCAGTAAGTAGCTTGTGTACTTCTGCATCCTGTGGTTTTACATTCGTATTTCAAATGAACAGCACCATTTCCAAATTATCCAATCCTTAGAACAGAATAGAATAAACTTCACTGCCCATTTCTGGAAATGTGTCTTTGGCTTCACCAGGTTGCACAAAAAATAAATAAATAAATAAAAATTACAAAAACACACCTAAGAGCACTCAAAACCAAATATACCGCTCACTCATGAGCTCCATAACGAATAAATGAATTCTTAAAAATATTTTATGTGGTTCAAGGTGCCCTGTTACGCTTTCCAGAAGGGAGCAGATTGAACTTGACAAACAGAGGATGAGTAAGATCCCCCACAATTTGGCAGGCTTTCTTCTTACTACAGTGTTAAGAAGAGCCATCTTGTCCTTTCAACAAAAACCAAACCACCTCGGGAGCCACAACATTTAATGTCCATTTTATTGAAGTAACATTTTACCCCCTAGGTTGTAATATATGACTCTGTATGTGCTAACATAGTATAGGCTAAAAAATATAATCAAAAACTCAGATGTACTATGGTAACCAGCAGTCTGCGCTGATCTTCAGGTTTAAAGGGTGAATTAGCAGTTCTACATTAACTCCAGCATTTGACCATTTATTGTTAAACTGTGTTGAACGATCAGCAGAGCTTTATTTTACTGTAAAGGAGGATTATTTTAATTTAACCTACAAATCTAGACAGCTTGGTCTCATCCTTGGCACAAAGGATACCATATGAAGTATGCATATCATACGTCAAAACACTCTCAACTAAACTGACCAGCTCTAAAATATCTGCTCATAGAGCAACTGTTCCTGTCTTCAGCAGGTTCATGTGCTGTGTGGCCTTTTTAAAGATAAACTCAGAGTCTGCTGTATCTAAAAGCAGAGCTCCTTAGCGTTCACATTAACAGAGCAATGGCACCAGGGCTCATTTTATTCGGACCAAGCCTGTGAACACGGGCCTAAGCTGGGGAAACAGCGCTGCTCTCGGGCCTGTCCAGATGTTGGAGCAGGCTGTGTCCCGATGTAGGTCAGGTTTACGTTACCTGTGGCCTTGTGCTTTTTATATCTCCTAAGTGAGATCCTGTCTCCCCCCATCACCATCACGCCACTTATTTTGGGGTTGAAAATGGAAGCGAGCTACAAGGTTTTCCCGCGGCTGCTGACATCACCCCTCACGGGACTCTTCCTATAAACAGTGTCTTTCATCAGAGAACGTAAAAAACTAGAGCACATCCTGATGGTCTGAACTCTGGAACGCAGTGTTACCGCCAGCATTACTAACAGTGTTACTAGCAGCGACAGTCTGTTCTTAAGGCTGCTGGAGTTTTAACTTGCTGGAACTTAATCTCACTGAAGATGATATGCTTCCAATAAGCGAGTCATGCTAAAGGCTAAAGGCACTGGCCTTTGTGTGCAGTTTAGCTTGGTCTTTAAAGTCACTTGTTTTTATAACCTTGTATTTTTAGATGTATTTTATGATATCTCTGTGGCTCACGGTTCCACTGCAATACTCTAATCTCCAAATAAGGGATGCTTTAGCAAGTAGGCTATAAAGGTCAGTAGAAGGCTAAGCTACCATTTGTAGATTATGATTGCCAATATTTATATTCCTCATATTAAAATGATTTTTGCAAGTTTCATCTTCTTTGTGAAAGGTATGAAGTGTCAATCCTGTACTTTTAAAGATATTAAAAGTTTATATTTTTTATTAGTAGTATTACGATAGTGATTAAAAGTAGAAATAGGACAGTAATCCATATTTCTAGAGTTTAAGCACATAAGTACTTGCTTTCAACTGTACTTAAAGGAGACTTTCACCTATTTATTTTTACATTCCTGCATAATTCAGTGTGTGAGGTGTAAACGGAGAGATTCAGAACGGTTTGGTATGAAATGCTTCAGATGTCTTTACAGTGGTGTTGAGAGGAACCAGGGGATCCCATGACTACAACACAAATATAAAGTGATACTTTTAAGCAATTGGGGGTTAGGTGTCTTGCTCAAGGACACCTCAGTCATGTGCTGTCAGCCCTGGGGACTGACCCGGCAACCTTCCGGTCACAAGGCCAGGTCCCTAACCTCCAGCCCACGACTGCCCCAAGACATTTTATGTACTATCCAGAACCATCAGTGAACCTACACGAGTCTGAGTTTATATGGAATGTTGATGATGGAAAATGGTGGAAAATCTGAAGTACTGAGTTTTCTTTGGGGACTATTTTGTCTCACAGCACCCTGCATATTATGTGTCCCTCCACCACGAATGGAGTTTAAGGTCAAAAGCTTCTTAAAACTATCATGCTTATCATTATCATGGGGTACGTGCAAGGCAAAACAGTTCACAGGTGGTTCTGGATAGTAAAGAAATTTGGGTTGTAGTCATGGCGACCCCTGGTTCCTATCACCACCTCTGTAAAGACATCAGAACCATTTCACACCAAACCACTCTGAATCTCTCTGTTTACACCTCACACACTGAATTATGTGGACATTTTCAAATCCTGATGGAATTCCCCTTTATGTACAGTAATGAACCATGTATACTTTGTTACTGTCGACCACTGGAAGGTGCACAGCTCAAACAAGCACGCTGTTTTTTAAAAATAGGTCTGAGTTGAGTTTGGTTATTGTATATCTACCTCATGGTGAAAGCATGTTAACATCTGTAGCGCAGCATGCTAACTGTCTGCAGCGCTGCAGAGATAATGGAGCACATGGTGGACTCTAATTCCCGCTTGCAGTATTAGTGTTAAGCACATGGATGAAGCTGAACTCTTCACCACACGTGACTTGAACACAGACAGGCAGCCAGTGAGACATTATCTGCTCTCCGTAAACACGGTCAGCGTTACGCACTGTATACACACAGGGCTAAAATCACCTTTAACAATGAGACAGCTAACGGTTTCTTTCTGGACACTTAATACAGCACTAAAAACAATGTCATTTGGGTAAAGTTTTGCTTTTTTCATTCTTATTTTGGCTGTTTACTCAATTAATGCACAATAATGAGAATTACTGCTCTTTGTTCATTAGCAAAAACTGTACGAAATCAGACAGATTAAAGCTATTTAATTCAACCAGCAGGTCAGAGCAGATTTGGACTTGTCATTGGCTGCAAAGTCTGTAATCACTGTGAGAGGCTGTTTACAAAAAGGCCTACTGACCATTAGTGAATCATTACATAATTTTTAAAGTACTGTTGGCACGGTTCAGGAGTCGAACACGGCCTTCAGGAGAAGAGACTAGGCCCAACGACTAAACAAAATAGGCTGAACACAGAAGCCTCATCAGGAATGAACTTTGATAATTGTATTGATAAGCTGATATTGGCAATTCATTAGAGTCATTAGACTGCCCCCAATAGCTGGACGTCTGTACAACCTAGCTGCCAAACCATATAAGAACTATCAAACCATATAAAAACTGCCAAACCACACCAAGAACTACCAAGCCTTACTAATAAATAACAAAGCCTTACCAAAAACTACCAAACCACACCAAGAACAACCAAACTACAACAAAACAACCACACCAAGAACAATCGAACTATGCCAAAAACTACTAATTCATACTGTAAGGGTGAGAGAGTCGCAGATCAGAAATCAGCGTGGTTATAATAAACGGCAAGATTATCAGTCGACAATAGAACAAAACAAAATCGTAATCCCAGTCCGAGCCAAGGTCAAAAAGGTATATATCCAAAACGACAAAGACAGAGGTATCAAAAAAGGGGCGAGGCAAAAAACGAAAGTCTGCAGAGCAATATGAAAGTTCAAACGCTAGAAAACAAACGGTAACATGAAAACGCTCAGTACGGTTCAGTGGAACAATACTTTGCATTGTAGCAGTGCTATGTCTTATAACCTTATAGTCCCATCTAATTTAATGTCTTTAATAATCAGGAGACTTGGATCTCCGCCAGGAGTGGGGAGTATGAAGTTACGTGAGACTCCAAAGGACTCTGGGAATTGGAGTCCCTGTCTTACGAGGCTGGATCCGAGCGCGTGACACATACCAATAACAGACCACACTGAAAACTACCACTCCACAACTAGAACAGCCCAACTAAAACAAACACTACCAAACCATACCAAGAACAATTATACCATACCAAAAACAACCAAACCATGCAGAGACAATCAAACCATACTGAAAACTACCACTCCACACCTAGAACAACCATGCAAAAACTACCAAGCCACACCAAGAACAATCAAGCTACAACAAAAACTACCAGATTATACCAAGAACATCGAAGCAATACAGAAAACTACTAACCCACTCTAGAATCACCAAACTTTATGAAACTCTATTTAACATACAAAAACGACCAAATTATAGCAAATACTACCAAATTTAACCAAGACCTACCAAACTACGCCAGAAACTACCAACCTATATCAAAATTTACCACACCAAGAACCACCAAACCATGCCTAGAACAAACAGGCTTTATTAAAAAAACTACCGAACCATACCAAGAACAACTAGGCTAAACTCCAAAAAAACTACAAAACTATAGTAAGAACTATTAAACCATGGCAAGAACAACCAAACACACCAAAAACTACCAAACCACACCACAAAGTACCAAAACATAGCAGGAACTATCAAACCACAGTAAGAACGCGGTTAGCTTATAAGTTTCTAAACCAGAAAGCTTTTCCCCCCCAGTGTCTCCCAGGGCAATAGCAGCAGACTGAGCAACAAACCCCAAACAGCTTTTTCTTAAAATCAGCTCATGAGAAAATGTGTGTTTCGACAGAAATTAGTCACAAGACGCTCACAATCAAACAAAAATGGCCACACAAGTTTCTGCATAGAGTGAGACAGTTCAGTGGCTGAAAAATGAATAACACTCAACATGATGTCTGATTATGAGGAAAGTCCCACCCTTCAACACAACGAGCCAATCAGCTTGCTGGCGAAGCCACAAGTGTGAAAAGCTCTGTGAAAAGGTCAGTGTGGAAACTAAAACGTTACAAACTATTTAGGCAATCCTGCAACCCTGAGGGAGAAGCAGCTTAGAAAGTGTGTGTGTGTGTGTGTGTGTGTGTGTGTGTGTGTGTGTATTTAGGCAATTTTTCATCAGAATGTATTGGTGATTTCAAAGATGCTTTTAAAACGTTAATATGGCTGTTTCATGTTTAAAGGTCTCTTCTCAGTCATACAGATAAGAGTCTGGTCTTGTAAGAGGGGAAATATCTGCCCACGTATGTCGCCACAGGCCACTGAATGGACAGGCTTTTCTATATGGATTTTGATTTAACACACCTGATTCAATTAATCAGCAAAACGCTGTTGTCGGGAGAAAACCGTGTCTCCAAAATTGTAATTTTACATGAGAAAGAAAAAACCTACTTCACTTTTAATGTAAGTCAAAGAGCCAGACATTTTTCCAAGTCATTTTCAGTAATTTCTTTTAGTCCATACATCATGAACTTTACACACAATGTCTTAAAACACCAGGCATTTTAAAAGTATGTTAAAAAACTGAAAAACATCAAAAATGGAGATACAAGGTTTTGTTCCGAACAGGGATAAAATACAAACTGCTCCATCAGGGGACCAGGTGAGTCTGACTAGCACACACATTTTAAGTCATTTAGAACACAGAAATGGAATAAAAGCAGCTGCAATATGTTACCATCACTGGAGGCAAGGCCACCGGGTAAAATCCTCTTCACGTACACTCCAAACTCCTCTCCTGTTAACTCCTTCACTCCTCCAATCACTTTAATACCTAAAGGGTTAACAGAAGGACAGCAGGTGCATCATTCAGCCTTTACAACACTATGCACATCACTACTGAACTGAGTTCAGGACTGACTTGAGTTCACAGGAAGCGAGACTGGCCTAGAATTTTAATCAAGTAATTTAGGTCAGTTGTGTGTAATTTTAACGATGACATGACATACAAAAGCATTCAATAAACATTATTACATCATTAGTGTTGCATTAGAATAACACAGTAACTCCAGGATCAAGTGACAAATCAAAACCTTTAAATTAGACTACATGGTATAATATACAGCTAAAACAAATACAGCCTCCTCATAAAGACAGAATTTTTTATAGATATGTCGCAATGTAGTAATGTAGTAATACTCCACACCATTCGACTGGTGATGATTTAGGTGTGCAGTTAGCACCATGCTAACTGATGGAGTATAAGCCTCTATTATTTGTTAGCAACATGAAACCATCAGAGCCTCCTTGACCTTTAGAGAAGGCCACGTATGTGATTACCCTGAAATAAAAATTATGTGTCTGTAATTTTTAGTTGACTTTTATTGACAAGGCCACTGTGCTAGTTGTGAATATGCAGTATTATACAACAGTTAGTTCCGGCCACGCGAGCTGATTGGTTGAGAACCATTCTAACTGTGCTGTTATTTCACCATAACATCTTGATTTATTCACAGTGTATCACTCCGCTGAGACGCTGTTTTTACTTACTTAAACAGAAAATGGACACTTTTAAGATCACATCTGACTGACAGCTAAATTGGTCAGACTCTGAAGACGAGACGACACAAAGGCTTTAATTGCTTTAAAATGATGTCAGACTCAGGAAAACGTCCTTCACATGTCCTTAGAAAAGAAGGCTGCGAGGAAGACGTCGTGTTCTGAGACACATAAGCTGGACGTCCGTCCCACCACCGTCTTTTAAAGCTCAGAGTATAAACTTCGTCTCCTCTGTTGACCAGTTTCTGCTGTGCCATGTTGAACGGTATAAACTTTCACTATGACGCGACACACAAGCAGAATGGACTTAAACTATCCGAGAGGGAATGTAATCAGACACAGGCATTTACACGGATATTATTCTTCTATTTAATGGATTATTTAGAAATTTACCCACCTCGATCAGTCGGATATAAACTGTATTCTGAATGGCCTCAATCAGACTAGACTATTCCGATTGACGTGTTTACACGGACGTATTCTATTGCGATTGATCTATCAGTCGGATTACTAACGGACTGTTAGCCTGCATATAAATATGGCTAATGATTCTGTGCTAATTCCACTAAACAACATCGTTCAACCCAGATATAAGATTTTGTCTGTTTGTCTGGATGCACAAGGTCCTTTTAACCTCACTTTACCCTCCTGGGCAGCCTGAGGTGAAAAGAGGTGACTCCTCCGAAAGTTCACTGTAATTGGAGGTCACCTACTGGGTTAGCGCTGAGACTCAGCATAGCAACCACGCAAAAGTCTAATTGTTGCATACATGCTTACACGCAATGACAACTGTATGTCCCATTTGTAACTGATCGCTAAGCGAGATAATTAAAACCATAACCAGCTTATGAGCTCAATGGCGGACAGCAACGAGCCTACAGATCAACTCCACACTCCTCCAGTCACCGCACACTCAGGTAGCTTGATGCAGAAAGGGGAATTCCACCAATTTTTCCAAATTTCTGCATAACTCAGTGTGTGGGATGTAAACAGAGAGATTCCAAGTGATTTGGTGTGAAATGCTTCAGATGTCTTAACAGTGGTGGTGATGGGAACCAGGGGTCACCAGGGGTCACCATTACCACAAAAATCAAAACATCCAAAACCCCCAGTGAACGTACACAAGTCTTCTGAGGTTATATGGAATATTGATTATGGAAAATAGTGGAAAATCTGAAATAATAAGTTTTCTTTGGTGACTATTTTACCTTATAGTGCCCTGCATGTATCCCTCCACCATGAATGGAGTTTAAGGCCAAAATCTTATTAAAATTATCATAAAACAGCGTCTCATTTCATGGAGGAACTTTCTGTGAGAGAGCTTTTAGAGGAGGATGTCTGGTTCCTTCCACTGTGAACAATTCTGACTCTGCTACTACTTTATGTAATATTACAACCCCAATTCCGGTGAAGTTGGGACATTGTGTAAAACATAGATAAAAACAGAATACAATGATTTGCAAATCCTGTTCAAACTGTATTCAATTTGATACACTACAAAGACAAGATATTTAATGTTCAAACGGATAAACTTTATTGTTTTTTGCAAATATTCACTCATTTTGAATTTGAAGTTGGGACAGGGGCAACAAAAGACTGGGAAAGTTGATTTGCAAATCATCATATTCTGTTTTTATTTATGTTTTACACAACGTCCCAACTTCATTGGAATTGGGGTGTATAATCAATAAATACCAATGTTCTCCAAAATCAAAGAAGTTGAATAGCACTTTTAAACTGAGGTACTGATGCTGTTGTGGATGTTTAGATGTGTGGTTCTACGAAGAAATACACATGGGTGAGTGGAAACTACACGAGTATCCAGACTTCATAACAGGGGTGTAAGAAAACATTGATACACTTGAGTATATTATGTTTTGTGATGCTGTATCGATTCTCAAAAACACAGAATTGATTTTAATTAATAGTTAAAAAATTGATTGTGTGTTGTGCTTGAACTCCTGACCGTTTGATAGACAGCAGTGTAGTGATCTATGTTCAGTCATTAGACTTTTTATTTTACTCAGATTTTACGCATATGGTGGTGTTTTTAACCCCAACAGGGTCCTAAATTCTGTTTAAGGTCTGTTTCTATGTTTTTTAGGCAGCTGTGTCAGGCAGCGTAGTTCACTACCAGCATAATGAGCTCCATTTATTTATACTGTAAAACGCTTTATTTATAATTTATTTCTACTGTAAAACGCAGCTTTCACTGTGAGACGCGTTTCTTTTCTAACTCTGCATTTTAAAAATCTCAGACGCCGCAGACTCGAACTCCACCGTCCCTCTGATTACCTTCATATGTTAATGTTGATGAAATATTACAGTGATGTTGGTAAATAATGAGGAGAAGGAGCTGAACGTGTGTCTATTTATTAGGAGGAATAACGTTAGCGAGCTCGGCTAAAACGTTTGGGAAATGGAGACCGAAACTGGGGAGCACTGACGCTGTGATAAACAGCAGGGGGTGCTCTCACAGTATTCACTACTTACAGTTTAGCACACTTTAGTTCTGTAACATTATTATGATTTTGTTCACGTTTGGGTGGATAGCGTTGGTTGCTAGTAAACAGACAAGGCAGTTGATTCTGATCAAGTCAGTTAGGATTTCCTAACTGGAAACAAGATGCTGTAAGATAAGATTCCTAAGTTAAGATCAGATTTGCCTCTGTAACACAAATTTATGAAAAATCTTATCTTAACCTGTCAGATCTTAACTAAAGACAAAACGATACACTCTTAAAAAAGATGGTTCTTCGACAGTTTAGTATAAAAAAGGGTTCTATACAAAACCATGAACACTTTACATTAAAGCGTTCTTTCCATCATGAAAGGGTTCTTCAGACTGATGGAGAATGTGATGTAGAGGTTCTATACAGAACCTTTTTTGAAAATGGTTCTTCAAGGGTTCTTTCGTAAAGACAGTGGTTCTATATACTGTAGAACCATGACCACTCAAAGAACCATTTGCATGCATAAATGGATGGTGAAATGGTTCTTCAGACTGATGGGTGTTGCATATGGGTTCTAAAGCAGATCTATACAGCACCAAAAAGTGTTCTGCCATTGTTACAATGTTAAGCTTGTAACCACAGAAGAACCATAAAATCTCCCTCCATCTAAAGAACCCTTTCTTGATGCAAAGAACCATTTAATCAAGTAAAGGGTTCTTTGAGGGGTCATTTTCTGTGTTAAAGAACCCTTGAAGAACCATCTTTTTTAAGTATACTGGTTTCTGTAATACAGCTCCTGGTCCTTAATTTATTGAAAATAAAAATAAATCAACCCGAGTCATAATATTGGTCTGAAAAATCGCAATCAGACATTTTCCGCAAATCATCCAGCCGTAGCTTCTGTGCTGAAACTAAAGAAACAGCCAAATGTATCTTTGACTAATGGACTAAATTTGAAGTGAGAAGGGAAAACTGGACAAATTTGGCTGAACTATCCCTTTAAGATGAATTGCAGGAGTCTGAGAAAGTGAATTTCTTTAGAAAGTCTCCACTAAAGTCTTGCAAAAGAGCAGCAGCTCCATTCTGAGCTTGCTACAGAGAAACGTTTCAATATTTTTTGCCTTTCTGAGACGCTGCGCTATTTATTTATCTGAAATAAACGCAGCTTATGGTCATGACACTGGAGCCGTATTCAGGAGGAACACAATAGCCTGACAGATTCTGCAGATTCACCTGCCGGCACAATTAAAGCGCTCACGCACACCTCCACTAACCAGCTAAAGCCCTTTGACGCTGCTACACTGCGCTTTTCCTCTCTGTATATGCACATCAAAGCACGAGCCGTTGAGGGGGGGTGTTCTTAAAGCAGCGGGTTGTTGACGGTGCAGGTCGGTTTGTAAGGAGAACAGCTTTAAGGAGCTTAGAGCTCCATCAGAAAGAGCCGGCTGGGTGGAAACACCACAAAGAGAGTGCAAGTGCGCATGTTCCTCAGTGGATTTTGAGAAATAACGGTGGTTTGTGTCACTATTTGAGCTCCTCGTCCCCTATAGGCTCTAAGAAAAGATGGTTCTTCAAAGGTTCTTCAGCAAAGACAATGGTTTTATACCCTGAGTTCTATACAGAACTTTTTGCATGCTTAAATGGTTCTGTGCAAAGTGAAATCGTCCTTCAGATTGATGGAGAACATGTTACAGACAGTGGAACCTTTTCAAAAATAGTTCTATATAACACCAAAAACGGTTCTTCTGTTGTTGCAAGCTTGGCATTATAACAACAGAAGAACCCTTTCTGGGGCTATAGGACCATAAACAACACATTCTCTATCCATCTGAAGAACCATTTCACCATGCAAAGAACCGTTTAAACATGCAAACGGTCCTTTAAGTGTCCATGGTTCTATTAGAACCACAATCTACGCTAAAGAAACTGGGATATAAAGTTACACACTTACAAATAATGGTTCTTTAAGGGTTTGTTAATAAAGAAACTGGTTCAACAGTGGAGCAAAAAAGTATTTAGTCAGCCACTGATTGTGCAAGTTCTCCTACTTAGAAAGATGAGAGAGGTCTGTAATTTTCATCATAGGTACACTTCAACTATGAGAGACAATATGAGAAAAAAAAATCCAGGAAATCACATTGTAGGACTTTTAAAGAATTTTTTTGTAAATTATGGTGGAAAAGTATTTGGTCAATAACAAAAGTTCAACTCAATACTTTGTAACATAATCTTTGTCGGCAATGACAGAGGTCAAACGTTTCCTGCAAGTCTTCACCAGGTTTGCACACATTGTAGCTGGTATTTTGGCCCATTCCTCCTGCAGATCTCCTCTGGGCAACACAGACTTTCAACTCCCTCCACAAAATTTCTATGGGGTTGAGGTCTGAAGACTGGCTAGGCCACTCCAGGACCTTGAAATGCTTTTTACAGAGCCACTCCTTCTTTGCCCGAGCGGTGTGTTTGGGATCATTGTCATGCTGGAAGACCCAGCCACGTTCCATCTTCAATGCTCTCACTGATGGAAGGAGGTTTTGGCTTAAAATCTCATGATACATGGCCCCGTTCATTCTTCCCTTAACACGAATCAGTCGTCCTGTCCCCTTTGCAGAAAAACAGCTCCAAAGCATGATGTTTCCACCCCCATGCTTCACAGTAGGTATGGTGTTCTTGGGATGCAACTCAGCATTCTTCTTCCTCCAAAAACGACAAGTTGTGTTTTTACCAAAAAGTTCTATTTTGGTTTCATCTCACCACATGATATTCTCCCAGTCCTCTTCTGGATGCTCTCTGGCAAACTTCAGACAGGCCTGGACATGTGACAGGTGTCTTTTATACAGATAACGAGGTCAAACAAGTGCCATTAATACAGGTAACGAGTGGAGAACAGAAGAGCTTCTTAAAGAAGAAGCTACAGGTCTGTGAGAGCCAGAAATCTTGCTTGTTTGTGGGTGACCAAATATAGAACCAATAGAACCATTGTCTTTACTAAAGAACGCTTGAAGAACCGTCACACATGCATGCTTTAGAGATGCACTTCAGCACACCTGAATGATGTATGACGCTGTCTGAATTTTCAATGTCCTGTGGGGTGCATGGCTTATGTTGTAACGAGAAATATTTCATATTCATAACTCGTGAAGTGGACGGTGATCTAAAACACTGAGACAAAAGACAAAATACAGTACTGTGCGAAGGTTTTAGGCATCTAAGCAAATTTTTAAACAATTTACCTCAGCAGTGAGTTTATCACAATATACATTATAATAAAGTCATATTCATAATTCAAATAAACATAAAAACAATAAAAAGTACAACCCCAATTCCAGTGAAGTTGGGACATTGTGTAAAACATAAATAAAAACAGAAGAAGATGATTTGCAAATCCTTTTCAACCTATATTCAATTAAATATACTACAAAGACAAGATATTTAATGTTCAAATGGATAAACTTTATTGAATTTTGCAAATATTCATTCATTTTGAATTTGATGCCTGCAACACGTACCAAAAAATTTGGGACAGGGCTTGTTTACCACTGTGTTACATCACCTTTCCTTATAACAACACTCAATAAGTGTTTGGGAACTGAGGACACTACTTGTTGAAGCTTTGTAGGTGGAATTCTTTCCCATTCTTGATTGATGTACAACTTCAGTTACTCAACAGTCTGGAGTCTCTGTCGTATTTTGCGCTTCATAATGCGCCACACATTTTCAATGGGAGACAGGTCTGGACTGCGGGCAGGCCAGTCTAGTACCCACACTCTTTTATTACGAAGCCACGCTGTTGTAACACGTGCAGAATGTGGCTTTGCATTGTCTTGCTGAAATAAGCAGGACGTCCCTGAAAAAGACGTTGCTTGGATGGCAGCATATGTTGCTCCAAAACCTGTATGTACCTTTCAGCATTAATGATGCCTTCACAGATGTGCAAGTTTGCACTGATAACAATCCGGACAATCCTTTTCCTCTTTGGCCCGGAGGACACGACGTCCATGATTTCCAAAAACAATTTGAAATGTGGACTCGTCAGACCACAGGACACTTTTCCACTTTGCGTCAGTCCATCTCAGATGAGCTGGGGCCCAGGTGGGTGGTGTTGATATCTGGCTTTCGTTTTGCATGGCAGAGTTTTAACTTGCACTTGAAGATGGAGCGACAAACTGTGTTCACTGACAATGGTTTTCTGAAGTGCTCCTGAGCCCATGTGGTAATATCCATTACAGAATGATGTTGGTTTTTAATGCAGTGACGCCTGAGGGATCGAAGGTCACGGGCATTCAATGTTGGTTTCCTGCCTTGCCACTTACTTGCAGAGATTTCTCCAGATTCTCTGAATCCTTTGATGATATTATGGACTGTAGATGATGAAATCCCTAAATTCCTTGCAATTGCACGTTGAGAAACATTGTTCTCAACAATGTTGTTCACAAAGTGGTGAACCTCATCCCATGCTTGCTTGTGAACGACTGAGCCTTTCAGGGATGCTCCTTTTATACCCAATCATGACACTCACCTGTTTCCAATTAACCTGTTCACCTGTGGAATGTTCCAAACAGGTGTTTTTTGAGCATTCCTCAACTTTCCCAGTCTTTTGTTGCCCCTGTCCCAACTTCTTTGGAACGTGTTGCAGGCATCAAATTAAAAATGAGTGAATATTTGCAAAAAACAATAAAGTTTATCTGTTTGAACATTAAATATCTTGTCTTTGTAGTGTATTCAGTTGAATATAAGTTGAAAAAGATTTGCAAATCATCGTATTCTGTTTTTATTTATGTTTTACACAACGTCCCAAAATTGGGGTTGTACAAAGAATTTATTGGGTCCATATTTTTCCTTGACACCTTCACAGCCGCCACAGAGACTTGTGAACATCGTCAATTACATCATGAACACAGTTTACTGATGCACTGATTGGTCAAACCAGGAGTTGCTGTTTAACTACATATAATACTGGGCTTCCTCGAGGAGAGGTTTGAAAATGGTTAAACAAACACACTAACATCCAGAAAATCACTATATATATATATATATATATATATATACATATATATATATATATATATATATATATATATATATATATATATATATATATATATATATGTGTGTGTGTGTGTGTGTGTATGTGTGTGTGTGATATATATATATATATATATATATATACATACACAAAAATCATTATTAATTCATATGCTATAAATGTTTATTCAAACTTTAACACTTTTCTCAGCAAATAAACACAAACTACACAAATAGATTTTGAAAATGTGTCTTGGGCGCCTAAGACTTTCGCACAGTACTGTACATTAGAGATGAAGAACGCGACAGTCATGGTAGAGTGGGAGATTCTGCCCTCTAGGTTTGACTAATCTATAACAACAGGAGAACTCATTCCAGTATGAGTCTATACTGTACATGTCTGAGTCTGTGGAGCGTGAATTTCAGGAGGAGCTAATGAGAAGCTAATATGGAGCTAACATCAGCATGGAGCTAACAGAAATAAAGCAATCATTTCAAAAACTCCTCAGTTTTGTTTACACTGTGAAAATATACAGCCATAAAACTATATATATCTGCCTGTCGTATCATCACTGAGCAATGATAGGTGCAGAAACCCTGTAATTCACTTTATTAGTAGCCTCGTATCGTCCAGTTAGCCGCTAGCATAATGTTCATTTCCTATAGCATTCTTATGGGAATGTCAACATTCCCATAAGTCAGTATTTTGTGATTGTGATTCTCAAATTTTATTTATAAGTATACTAAGTTATTCTAGTTTCTAACTCCGATTCTATAGTGACTGTGAAATTAATCAGATTCTGATTCTAAGTGATTCTCATTTAAAAGTGACTATGTGACAATAGAAGATTATATTACATTAGAATAAAGTCATATTCATAATTCAAATAAACACAAAAACAATAAAAAGTAACAAGAATTTGCTGAGTCCATATTTTTCCTTGACACCTTCACAGCCACCACAGAGTGATTCTGATTCTCAATATACCACAGTCATGGTTCAAAGGGATTCAAAGTCAGAGTCACTCTTACCTAATCCATTCTCACAGTCTGTAAATTCCATAGAATGCACGGCACGGTCGACTCCGTATGGACCCATTAGTGTCCTGAGAGAGAGAGAGAGAGAGAGAGAGAGAGAGAGAGAGAGAGACATGAGGTTTACAGTCACTTTATTTCAGATTGCTTTATTTGGGCTTCAGCAGGTCAGTGTTCATCGCAGAGCCTCAGTTAGTTGAAGCGTCCAAAAAGAAACACTAATAAAAACAAACAGGGCAATAAAGAAACTGAAAATCTCTGAAAACAAAAGCAACAAGCCCAGAAAACTAACACACTCAGGACTGTCCACTCAGGAGTGGGTGACATCAACGATGTATACGCTGCTGTTAGAGCAAAACCTTCTATCTCCATTTGTGTCGTTTTTCAGTTTGTGACATAATTTGAAAGTGCCTGTTGTTCTTTACATTGTGTGTAAATTTCATGATGAAGGGACTAAAAGAAATGACCCAGAATGACCCAAAGTTCTGGTTCCATTGACTTACATTAAAAGTAAAGTGTGTTTTTTCCTTCTCCTGTAAAGTTACCATTTTGGAGAGGTTTTGTTCTGACAACAGCGGTATATATTAAAAAAGAGACTTCCTATTAATTATTAACATTAAAACCAAAAACGTTCAGTATCGATATGAATTCTGAACAGGAAACAGGTTTATTGATACTGAGGTATTGATCCGCCTGTGGCTCGCATTCACTACCAAACACACCATATGGGGTCATGTTTTAATGTCCCCTCAGGACCCCTTCAGTCCACAACACTAAATAAATGCAGTCCAATACATCACTGTGTTATCAGTGTGAACCCTTTAAAAGGCCAATATCCTACATTTTTGTGTTTTTTTTAACATTTTACATTTTTTTATCAAAAACTAGTCATAGTTCATTTTTACATAAGCAATCAATCTCTTAAATCTTTAGAAATAAACAAATTGGTTTAGTTACTATGTATTTAAAGAGCCTATATCCCACATTTTCCTTGCACTTTATTTTTCACTTGCACTTACTACATTTCTGTGCACTGATATACTAAAAAATTATGAAAATTCATTTCTACACAATCTTTTTCAGCCTCTCTTTATCCCTTAGAATTAAACCGGCTGTTTTTGTTACTGCATCTTTAAAACAGATGTACGTAAATGAGCTCTGTTCTGATTGGCTGCCCTATTTTGTCCATATATGGACTGAGTGATATGTGAATGATACATTTAGATACTTTGCTACAACTATTGATTTCCGCAATATGGGCCCTTTAAGACTGAAAAATGTAAATGAGCTCTGTTCTGATTGGCTGCCTTGCATTGTGCCTCATTCAAAAAGCACCTCAAGCTGAAACACTGCTTATAACTTCAGCAAGAATGGATGGGCCTAAACTGCTGTAGGCAAAACAGGTGGATATATGTAAATACATTCAATTTTGTGACATCACAAAAATCAGTCAAGTTTGCACATATGTATGAACTGTATGTTTTGAAACTGTAACAATGTTTCTATCCTACAGCAGAAATGTCAGAAAAAGTCAGTTCTCTACTATAAATAATTATACTTAATGTGTATATGAACTCTATTCTGATTGACTGCCTTGTATTGTGCCTCATTCAAAAAGCATTCTGGGCTGAGACACTCCTTTCAACTTTCTTATAACTGAATATTTGGTTAAACTTCTGTAGGCGGAACACGTAGATATATGTAAATGCACTTGATTTTGTGATATCACAAAAATGATTAATTCAAAATGCACTTTTTTTTTTCAGTGTCATTTCCACATATATTTACTGTATGAACTGTAGGCTTTGAAACTTTAACAATGTTTATATCCTACAGCAGAAATGTGAGGAAAAGACTTTTCCAGGCTATGGGCCCTCTAATGGAGAAAAGCATTTGTTGTGACTGATGTTCAGTGTAACTGTACTTCTAATTACAGATACTAGGGTTTAAAAAAAGAAGCTACGAGAGAAGGTCAGAGGTTTTCACCCTTAAACAATGACCATCAATTATTCAGTGAGAATGTCCAGCAGAATGTCTTACTCCTGGATGGGACATTTAGGCCTATACACATCCACAATTTCAAAACCTCAGATGATTTTGACAGTAAAAAAGGGTTCTAGTGCTTAAAAAAGGGTTTTGTAACATGTAACAACACTGGAACCCTTTGACTGTGCAAAAAGAACCTACTACAACAGGTTTTCAATCACAGAGAAGAAATATTTATGCATGCAGATGGTTCTATGAGATGTCCTGCTTCTATATATAATCGTTGCATTTACTAAAGAACCCTTTTTAAGGGAGGGGCAGTGATTATAGGTGGAAATTACACAACTGGAACATGATAAAGGAGTATTTATTCCACAAATATCACATAAAATAATGCAAGAATTTAATAACCTGTCAACCAACAACAGTTTCAGTCTCTTGTAGCACCATTAAAAGGGGAAATCCACCAATTTTTCAAAAATTCTACTTTATTAACAGGTTAAGACACAAACGGAGTCATTCAGGGTGGTCTGGTGTGAAACGCTCCATTCTAGAGTAACATACAGAATTGGTCACAGTGGTGGTGATAGGAACCAGATGTCCACTTCTAAAAGCTCCCTCACAGAAAGTTATTACATGAGATGGTTGTAAATGCTGCTGTAAATGATGTCTGAGACACTGTTTTAGGATAGATTTTGGCCTAAACATCATCATTCTTGGCGGACGGGGTACATGCAGGGCATTGCAGGGCGTTGTGGGGCAAAATATTCCCCAAAGAAAACTTCATTTCATATTTTCCACTATTTTACCATCATCATCATTCCATATTAAACTCAGTACATAAATAAAATGTCAGTTTTTGTGTTGTAGACATCAGTCATATCACTATTATTATAAAGAAATCGAAGCAGCTGCGTTTTTGGAACCATTTTACTCTATAGATTCCTAAAAATGGGTGGAATTCCCCATCCTTAGTCTTATGTAGTGTCATTTATTCAATGGTTCATTGATGCACATCTACAATTGGTGAATCTGCCAACATAAAAACATGAAAAGATGGAAAGTATGATGTAGAAAAGAATCCAGAAGTGCCATGAAGGTTCTAATAGGGATGGATTATAATTTGGCCCCTAGATTTTATACTGAAGGCAAAAATAATCTTTTTTATTCTTTCTAAATGAAGGTGTTAGACATAAGAACCAAAATGTCTCAGCAGTAATGAACAGGAAAATGCCAGGCTGAAGATACTGAAGAGCTTAAAGTGCACAAAGAGCTGCTTTATCACAGCTGTAGCAAAGCAAGCGCCCGAGCAATTCAGGTTAATGCAATTCACTACATTAACGCTCATATTACTGAGGCAAATGTGCACATATTTTAGCTAAATGCACTTCTATCTCCACGTAAAAGCAGCAAATAAACGTTTTTTGAATATACTTGAAGTTTTCGCTTCCTTCTTTTCCCAATTTTGTGGAACAAAACTGCAGCAGCATTTAAGGTGGAACGGAAAATTCGAAAAAAGACAGCTAGCGAAAACGACGCGAACTTAACTACTTCCAAACATTTTCTCGTGGACACACATAAAAACGCCTCTAGATTCACTCAGACGAGACAAACCGCCAACTCCACGGTTAATTCAATTTACAGTATGAAAAATGTGCATTTTTTACCTGCTTATGATGACTGCTCCCTTATACATGACAGAAAACGTGGGCATATTGGAGTTTGTTGTGATCGTCCAGCATTCCTGATCCTTCTGCTGCCTCTCTCTCTCTCTCTCACCCACACTCTCTCTCTCTCTCTCACTCTCTCACTCACTCAATCTCAATCTCCTCGGCTTCAGTCACAGCAGCCCAGCACCACCAGATTAAACCTTATGCAATATGGCCACAGACCCAGCCTGAGCTTCGTGCTCAAGGCTATTGCTACTGATGAAGCACCGAGGCTCGTATACAACCACAGAGCGTCCACAGGTCCCCTGTCTGTTAGCTAAACAGGTCAAAGGCACTCTAGGGTGCCTGCTGTATTTATTTCTTTTAAAGCCTGCTGTATTTAACAGTGTCTGGTTTTAATTAACCCAAATGCAAAGGATATTTATTTCTGTCTGTTTTTTCAAAAAATGTTTTTGGATTGAGCAAATATGTGTACAAGTTTCTTTTATGTGGGATTTGATAATTAGACATTTCAATATTTTAATTTGGAGGTCAAAGATTTGAATGTTGATGTTTATGCATTAATCAGTGTCTTGATCCTGAAGATCAATGAATGAAAAAAAAAAAAAAAAAAAAAAAAAAAAATATATATATATATATATATATATATATATATATATATATATATATATAGAGAGAGAGAGAGAGAGAGAGAGAGAGATGTAGCTGGATGTTAGAGAGTGCTGACATCAGCACTTGTTGCTTGTTATGTGCTGTGCTGGTGCGAGTGGATCAGATACAGCATTGTTGCAAGGGGGTCCTGACCACTGAAGAACAGGGCAACAAAGTATGCTAAGAAACAGATGGACTACAGTCTGTAACTGTAGAACCACAGAGTGAAACTATATGGTCAGTAGAGCTGATAAAATGGACACTGAGCATAAATACAGGGAGGTGGTCATTTTAGATAAGTGATGCTGCTGCCATGGTAACGCTGAATGACGGTGCACATTAAGGTTACATGGCCACGAATCATATATGTATCTGATCTAGGACCGCATATAAAATTGGCTCAGGTCAGATTTGAAAAGATCAGATTTCTTTTGTCCACACAGCCCTGAAAACGTTCTGAGTCACATTAGGGCGAAAAATTGGATTTGTGGCACCCTGGTAATTCATATACATGTTATATGTAGTATATATATATGTGTGTGTGTGTGTGTGTGTGTGTGTGTGTGTGTGTGTACGAACATAAATATGGGCCTATTTGCTCTGAGAAAAACATTAGAATAAATATAAATAACAAGCAATAAGTCTTGTTTTTTTGTATGTTATTGTGTTAATGTGACTCATTGATGAAACCCAGTATTATTTGTAGTTATTACGTATTATCTAATACGTGCTTTATCTGATCAATTCTATATTCACAGAAAGCTGGTGGAATTAACTACGGTTACCCTACAGAAACGTTCATTTTTGTGTCCCTAGCATTTACAGGTACATTACACTTTATGCTTCCAATTTAATGAGTTTAAGGGTTTATTAACAGAGCTGTTTCTACCTCTCTTTAAAGGTACAGTGGCCTGCAGGCTGAATCAGTGCCACGTGTCCGGCTGTAACGTCAAGATACAGTATGCATTATAGTAGCAGACGATTTACTCCTCTTCCTTCAGGCTCCCTGTGAATATCATCAGCAGATTGAGTTTTTTGGGAGAAAAGTAGAATTTGCACGAAAGCCGGAAACCTAAAATCCTTGTCCACCGTGAGCGAAACATGTTTAATCCCAAAAACCATTTGCTGTGTTTCCATTTTTAGCCACGTCACATTGTCTGTCGTCTCTGAGAGCACTGCATCAGAGAGATTCATCACCCATCATTAAACTCATTATTATTCATATTTCTCGAAGTAGTGAATAAACCCATTAAAAACTGCATACATAAAAGCTTCATAATCAATACTTGAGAAGTGAATAACATTCAAAAAGCACCATTTTATGAATCGCTTATATTCATATCACATTTTTCAAAATGTACGCAAAAATCAGATGTAATCAGAGAGATTCAGAGCGGTTCGGTGTGAAATGGTTCAGATGTCGTTATAGTTGTTCAGAACCATTCATAACCATTTCATGTAGGAACTTTCTGTGAGGGAGCTTTTAGAGGTGGACGACTGGTTCCTATCACCACCACTATGAACAATTCTGACTCTGTAAGTTTATCTAGAACGGAGTGTTTTACACCAAACCACTCTGAACGACTCTGTTTACATCTTAACTGTTTAATTCTAAAAAAAAATTTAAAATGGGAAATTCTGCTTCAATAACAAAACAGTGAACATATCACCCTGATGAATGATTTGGATGCCCACACTTAACATGCTGTTACAACTAAAACCCCTAAAGTAAACAGAGAACACTATATCCCCCTATATACACTGTGTGCACAATTATTAGGGAAGTGAGTATTTTGACCATATTATCATTTTTAGGCATATGTTCTAACTCCAAGCTGGATAAACTTGAATGCTTAATGGATTTAAGCATAGCAGGTGATGTGTATCTGTGTAATGAGGGAGGGTGTGGCCTAAGGAGGTCAACACCCTATATCAAGGTGTGCATATTTATTAGGCAGCTTTTTTCTTTAGGCAAAATGGGCCAAAAAAGAGATTGAACTGACTCTGAAAAGTCAAAAATGACCAAAAGTCTCTCAGAGGGATGCAGAACTCTTGAAATTGCTAAGATATTGGGGCGTGATCACAGAACCATCAAAAGTTTTGTTGCAAATAGTCAACAGGGTCGCAAGAAACGTGTTGAGAAAAAAAGATGCAAATTAACTGCCAAGGATTTGGGAAGAATCAAGCGTGAAGCTACCAGGAACCCATTATCTTCCAGTTCTGTCATATTCCAGAACTGCAACCTAGCTGGAGTATCAAGAAGTACAAGATGTTCAGCGCTCAGAGACATGGCCAAGGTAAGGAAGGCTGAAACCCGACCACCACTGAACAAGCTGAAGCATCTAGACTGGTCCAAGAAGAATCTGAAGACAGATTTTTCAAAGGTTTTATGGACTGATTAAATGAGAGTGACTCTTGACGGACCAGATGGATGGGCCCGTGGCTGGATCAATAACGGGCACAGAGCTCCACTTCGAGTCAGATGCCAGCAAGGTGGAGGTGGGGTACTGGTATGGGCTGGTATTTTTAAAGATGAGCTGGTTGGACCTTTTCGGGATGAAGATGGGCTCAAAATCAACTCCCAAGCCTACTGACAGTTTTTAGAAGACACTTTCTTTAAGCAGTGGTACAGGAAGAATCTGCATCTTTCAAAAAGAGAATGATTTTTATGCAGGATAATGCTCCATCACATGCATTCAAGTACTCCTCTGCATGGCTCACCAGTAAAGGCATTAAAGATGAAAAACTTATGACATGGCCCCCTTTCTCACCTGACCTGAACCCAATTGGTAACTTGGCAATTCTTAAATGGGAGATTTACAGTGAAGGAAAACAGTACATCTCTCTGAACAGTGTCTGGGAGGCTGTGGTTGCTGCTGCACAAAAAGTTGATCGTCAACAGATCAAGAAACTGACAGACTCCATGAATGGAAGGCTTATCACTGTTATTGAAAAGAAGGGTGGCTATATTGGTCTTTGATTGATTTTTTTTTTTTATTTCTCAGAAATGTTCATTGGAAAGCTTTGAGTTGTTTGTTTATAATTCTCACTTGAACAGATGAAAATAAAAAAGTGAGATGGGAAAATGTGTTTTTCATTTAGCTGCGTAATAATTCTGCACCATTATAGTTGCCCAACAAATGTGCACATATAGATATTCTCCTAAGAAAAACAAAACGTCACTTTTACTTTCTTAAACATTCATGTTTGAGGTTTATTAACATTTTGGATTAACTGAGAGTACTGTAGTTGGTCATTAATAAAAATAATCCTCAAAAATAAGACTTGCCTAATAATTGTGCACACACTGTACATTCAAAACAAATTAGATTTTATTCACCGATTCATCAGAAATGTACTACAGATAATTATATATATGTGTGTACATTTTGTTGTGCTGACATTTGTTGTTTTATTTAGTGGTCTATAATTAATGTCAGTGTTTGAGCCTTTTTTTATTTTGATGAACATATTTTTATTGAGTTTACATTGAGTTACATTAAGTTTTGAAAGCTTGTCTGGTTTAAAAGAAAACACAAAATTATATTAAATTGTTATATTAAATTAACCATACATTTTTGCAACTAGCTTCTCAGTCTGTTATAACTGTAGCATCTGCTCAGAAAAAGTTGCAGAAAACATAGCACATATAGGTAAATGCTCTTTTATTTTGCCCAGCCAAAGCAAGTTGGTTTACAAATATCTGTGTTCTATTTGTAAGCATACTGATGTCTGACACGCCTTTGGTCCAGCTCTTTATTTGATCCCAGCTGTTTAGCTATCTGTCAAGTTGTGTTAAGCTACACACAATAAGGACAGAATAGTGAAAAAACACTGTACAGTGGGCACCTAACACAGGAACAGTGGGTGAAGCCTTCATCTATGCCAGTTGTTCTCCTCTAAATCAACCTTGTATGCTTGTAGAAGTCGATAGTTATGGAGGGAGCGGAAAAAACAGAGGCACAGCAAACTCAAGAGACAAGGTCAGTCACCTTTAGTTCATCTTTGGCATCAAAAAGATCAGCGGCTTGTATGGCTGCTGCTCAAGCTTGAGCAAGAGCAGAGGCAGCACGTGCACAAGCCAGTTTCATCAACAGAGAAACCGCTGTTAGACTAGAAAAGTATGGAGAGTCCGTATGGAGAGTACCTTAATGGCTTTAGAACAAGAAAAAGAAGCTGCTGCTGCTCTGGCTCAATCAATTTACCTGCAGTAGATTCAAAAGAGCACACCAGCAATTACATAAAAACAGCATTTTCAAACCCAAGTACACCAGCTTCTACCACCTTCACCTCTTCCTCACCAAAGTTGTGGCTACAGGAAGGAGAGGCTTATCAAGTCCAGGAAGGCTCTGAACCATGTTTGCCCAGTCTCTCCTTTTATGGTGAAAGGTGAGATCACTATGTTACATCAAAGTCCAAAGAAAATATCAGCAAACTTCAACACATGATCCAACAGATCATCCTTTTGCACAGGTTTTATACAGCTTCTCAAAGACAGCCTTACACGTAAAGACACCTCAGAAAGTGGCATTCCTTGTCCGTCGCAAGCTGTTAAGTTCTGGACTCCTCAGGTTTGACAATCGCCCAGAGAATTGTTCTTGGAAGACTTTCTTCTTGAATGCCAAGGCAGGACTGAGCCTCTCTTCAAGTGAGGAATTGGATCTTTTGATGAAGTGGCTTGGGCGTCAGTCAGCTGAGTAAGTGAAGAGAGTCCGAGCTGTGCACATCAGATATCCTGATATTGATCTCAAGAAGGCTTGGGAGAGATTAGAAGAGACTATGGATCCCCTGAAGTTGTTGAAAAGGCCCTTCTTGACCAACTAGAAAGCTTCCCTAAATTCAATAATAGAGATCCCCTAAAGCTTAGAGATTTGTTGCTTGAGCTGGAGTCTGCAAAATTGGAAGGCTACTTGATGGGACTTTCATACTTGGACACATCAAGAGGTGTTAATCCAATTGTTGAAAAGTTACCTCACAATCTGCAGGAAAAATGGATTGCTTATGGGTCTAAATACAAAAAACTACACAGTCACATTCCCCCCATTTTCCATCTTTACAAAATTTGTCTTTTGCGAAGCTGATTCAAGAAATGATCCAAGTTTTACACTTTCTTCTGGTGCATTTCACACAAGGTCAGACATGGCTGACAAAAGACAAGGCCCTGCAAAGTTTTCCATTGCCACTCATAAAACAGAGATGGCAGAAATGGATGACGCGTCTGCAACAAGCACAAAAAAGTTGGCCAATGTTGCAAAGCAATGCCCACTGCATAAAAAGGCTCACCCTTTGAGACATTGTAGAGGTTTCCAAGCAAAACAACTAGAGGAGAGAAAGAGCTATCTCAAGGAACAAGAAGTCTTTTACAGGTGCTGTTCCTTCACAACTCGCATTACAAAGGACTGTAAAGATCCTATCAAGTGCAGCGAATGCAACAGTAAGAAACACATTTCAGCTCTTGACCCAGGACCAGCTCAGTGGAACCAAGAAGCCTTGATAAGCATGGCAGGGAGGAGGAAAGAGTCCAGTCTGTGGATATCACGTCAAAATGCACAGAAGTCCCCAAATCTTGCTCTAAAATCTGCCTGGTTAATGTATACCCTCAGAACTGCCCAAAGAACACGGTCAAGATGTACGCCATCCTAACAGATCTTTGGCCAAGTCTGCGTTTTTTGATGTGTTTAACATTGAATGCATCAACACTATGTACCTGTGCTGGTATTTCTGAAACTTCAGGGAGAAGAGCAGTTGGATTCCAGATCGCGTCCCTAGATGGTGTAGTAAGTGTATCACTACTTACACTTATTGAATGTGATCACATGATCCCTGATGATCATTCTGAAATTCCAACTCCTGAAGCTGCATGGCACTTTGAACACCTGAAACCCATAGCACATGAGATTCCTAGCATAGAACCTCATGCCGAGATACTACTACTTCTTGGAAGAGACATTCTTCAGTTACACAAGGTTAGGGAGCAGCTCAATGGTCCCAGTAACTTCCCTTATGCCCAGCGACTAGACCTGGGCTGGGTTATAGTTGGGGATGTCTGCCTGGGTTCTACACACAGACCAGCTGTTGTGAACACATTTTGTTCTAAGATCTTGTCGAATGGACGTCCAAGTGTGTGCTCTCCATGCCCTAACCTCATTCATGTCAAAGAGAAGCTTAGTGTTAAGGTGCAATGAACATATCCTGGGAGCCTTACTGCTCATGTCACTTCAAATGCGACGAAAAGCATGTTAGGAAGCACGGTGTTTGAAAAGACAAAAGATGATAAAGATTGCACCTTCCATTGAGGACAGGCTGTTCATGGAAATTATGGACAAGGAAATGTTTATTGATTAATCTAAATTTTTTATGATTTCTGTGGTTCAGAGAGAATGACATGACAAGAGGTAGTTCAGTACAGAATGACAGTCCACTTGTTCGGTAATAGTCCTTCACCTGCCATAGCAATCTATGGACTCCGTCATGTAGCTAAGCTTGGACCAGAAGAATTTTGAAAGGATGCAGAGGACTTCATAAAACATAACTTATGTTGATGATGAGCTTAAATGTCTACCTACCGTTGAAGAAGCCATAAACCTACTGAGAAGAACTCAGGAGATGCTTGCAACCTCCAATTTGAGGCTTCACAAGATAGGCCTCAAACTGTCCTGCAGTTATGGTGGAATTCCCAGTGGAAGATCATGCAAAGGATTTAAAAGACCTGGATCCAGAAGTGGATACTCTTCCTATTCAAAGGAGCCTTGGAATGAGTTAGGCTCTTAACAGTGATGCCTTTGTATTCTGTATTGCTACAGATGAAAAGTCCTTCACACGTAGAGGAGTTTTGGCCATGGTTAATAGTATTTTTGATCCTATTGGATTTGTGGCTCCCGTTGCAATTCAGGGAAAGTTTCTGCTGCACCAATTAACTTCTGAGTCTGTGGATTGGGACACTCCAGTACAATTAGAGAAAAAGGCTGAGTGGGAAGCATGGAAGACCTCTTTACAGCATCTGACACATTTGGAAGTGCCTAGAACTTATGTGAACCTTTCACTTTCCAAGGCCCAAAGGAAAGAGATCCATGTGTTCTCAGATGCATCCCTTGTAGCAATTGCAGCAGTGGCTTATCTGAAGGTGACAGATACCAGTGGAGCATGCAGGACCGGGTACATTCTTGGGAAGGCAAAACTGGCACCTACCTCCGCACATACAATTCCACGTTTGGAGCAAGGGGCTGCTGTTTTAGCTGCTGAACTGCCAGAGCTTATTGCAGAGGAGATAGATGTCAAAGCAGACTTGATTGAGTTGTACACCGACAGTAAGGTGGTACTAGGATACATCTGCAACCAAACACGGTGCTTCTATGTCCATAATAGAGTGCAAAGAATCTGAAGGTCTACCAGGCCAGAACAGTGGCATTACATACCTTCAAGTTTGAATCCTGCAGATGTTGCTACGCATTCTGTAACAGCTTCAGACTTTCATAACTCTGTCTGGCTATCTGGACCTACCTTTCTCTCTGATCCTGATGGGTTCTCCACTGAAGAGAAATCTTCTGAGCTCATCAACCCAGACTCTGATATTGAAATCCGGTCAAACTGCACCAGTGTAGTGCAGTCCATGTCACTGATGACAAACTTGGACGTCACCGCTTCCAACGCTTTTCCAGCTGGCAGTCCCTCTTGCATACCACTGCCTGCCTTATCCATGTCATTCACTCTTGAAAATCCAACGCAGAGAAGAGCACCTGCAGTGGGTGGCATTATTATTGTTTGAGGAAATTAAATCCAATCATTGATGATGGTCTTCTGAGGATTGGAGAAAGACTGAATAATGCTCAGGTACACTTTGAAGAGAAACATCCAATCATCATCCCTGGCAAAAGCCACATCGCTTCTCTGCTTGTGAACCACTATCATGAGCGGACCAAGCACCAAGGCCGTCTTTTTACAGAAGGAGCCATATGAAATGCAGGTTTCTAGATCATTGGCGCAAAAAGGTGCATTAGTAGAGTCATCCACCAGTTTGTTCAGTGTCAGAGGCTCAGAGGCAAAGCCACAGAACAAAAAATGGCAGATCTCCCTGAAGACCTCCTCAAAACAGATCCTCCTTTTACCTACATTGGGCTAGACGTGTTTGGACCTTGGACAGTCGTCTCGCAGTGCACTCAGGGAGGCCATGCAAGTAACAAACGAGCAGTCATCTTCACATTCCTGTGTGTCCGTGCTGTCCATATTGAACTTATTGAATCCATGGACACATTTAGCTTTATTAACGCACTTCAACGCTTCTTTGCCTTTAGAGGCCCTATAAGACAAATAGATAGATACTGATTGTGGCTCCAGTTTTGTGGGTGCTTGTGAACAACTTCTCATGGTCCTGGAAGAACCAAGCGTAAAACCCTACCTTAGCGAAAAAGGTTGTCGCTGGGTTTTCAATCCTCCCCATGTCTCCCATATGGGTGGGGCTTGGGAGTGGATGATTGGCATCTGTTGATGCATACTGGACTCTATGCTCTTGCATACTCCCCATTTAAGCCTCACACACAAAGTGTTGTCTAAATTTATGGCAAAGGTCTCTTCAATGGTGAACGCAAGACCTTTGGCTCCCATTTCTAGTGATCCTGGTTCACCTGCTATCTTGACCCCAGCCATGTTGCTAACACAAAAGGTCAGCCCTCTTCTTCCTGTGCCAGCATCCATGATGGTATGGAGGAGCATTAGTGCACATGGCATAAGTGTCTTACACATCTGTGAAGGCACCATTAATGCTGAACCATATATACAGGCTTTGGAAACATATGCTCCCATCCATACAGTGGTCTTTCAGGGAAGGCCTTGCATATTTCAGCAAGACAATGGTAAACCACACACTGCATCACAACAGCATGGCTTCACAGAAGAAGAGTCCGGGTGCTGAATTGACCTGCCTGCAGTCCAGACCTTTTGCCAATAGAAAACTTTTGGCACATCATGAAATATGTGTTTTATATGTGTTTTATGTTCTATTCTGAATAAAATATGGGTCTGTGAGAGTTACAAATAATTGCATTCTGTTTTTATTTACATTTATTTACATTTTACACAGCATCCCAACTTTTTTTGGTATTGGGGTCATGTATGCATGGTTTGTGTACTTCGTCCTCCACTGACAATAACAATAACAGCAGCAGTACCTTTTTAACCTGGGAGTGTGGTGCCTCCTGCGACGCTTTGCATGGCCACACATACTAAGCTCCTCACAGCAGTGTGTCCTGTAGCAGACACCACACAGTTAATCCCACTGACAAGCCAAGTTCTTGCTTTTGCACTCTTTTTGTTTTCTACTGAACTGTTCTTTGTAGCAGAGACGCGTTTGGTTGTAATATAAAAAATATCTCCATCTGGCGCAAACACTTTTAAAACAACTTAGCAAGGAAACAAATGGTGTCAGGCTGTGCCCCACACACCTGTACATTCACCTGAGAAAGTTCCCGAGCAATGGGAAGGTAGAGACAGAGCATTGTGCCTTTTAGATGTTGTGTTTGTTTATAATATTAGAAAATGACAGAAGCTGTTAAAACAGATTACTGTCATTTCAGTCTAAACAACGCTGCCACTGGCCCAGATAGACTCTGACTGACACACTCGTTTAACTGTGCTGTCACTGTGTGCCTCGGTGCTGTCGTTCAGGTAGACGTGCACGCATCCCTGTGACTCAGTCTGCATTTCAGAGCATCTCAACAAGCAACCATAATGTGTTCCATCAGCCTTAGAGTGGATTACAGCAGTTTACTCCAAATCCAGCGTCAAACTGAGCACCTCTCTGATCAAAACTTTCACTCTTAAAGCTGCATTCAGCCTAAAAACTACAACTGGAGTTTCATATGTTACTCAATGTGCTATGCAGAGCTTCATAGCCCTATTAGCCGCATCTGTTTAACAGAACTCACAATTTTATATTATGATTTTTTTTTCATTCATCGATGTTCTCTCCGACCGTGACTGTTAGCCTAGCCACTGAGCTATAAGCTAATATGCTGATCATGGTCTTTGTGAGTGAAGCTGATCCTAAAGACCGGAGACAAAAAAAAATCCTCCATGACTGTGCAGGTTAGCATGCTACCTGACTTGCTAACCATAAACAATAATGACAAACTCACCATAATTATTTCAGATAATTTTAAACTTTTTGGAGTTGAGTGCTGCACACTTACTTACCAAAAAAAGTAGATATCTCATATGGTTGGCGCCAGTGGGGTGACTTGTACGCAGCTGCAATAAGCCAAGGAGTTAACCTATCCACTAGCAAGCTGGCTAAGTTGCCCACCATAAACAGTAAAACCACAAAAGCAAAGACAGAAAACATGAAGATACATAACTGAAAAATGCCAGAGGACGGCCACAAGTGTTCTTAATGAATATGATTGAATGGAGCTAAACGGCTAAATAGTAGATCAAGAAAGACTTGCCTGCATCTTTCAGTTTTAATACGGCAAAAAGGGATATGGGCAGCAGGTCGCTAACATTACTGCTACCGAGCGCTGACTGGTTAGCGTTACTGCTACTGAGTGCTGGCTGGTTAGCTTTACTGCTACTGAGTGCTGACTGGTTAGCGTTACTGCTACTAAGAGCTGACTGGTTAGCATTCCTGCTACTGAGTGCTGACTGGTTAACATTACTGCTACTGAGTGCTAACTGGTTAGCATTACTGATACGGAACGCTGACTGGTTAGCATTACTGCTACTGAGCGCTGATTGGTTAGCATTACTGCTACTGAGCGCTGATTGGTTAGCATTACTGCTACTGAGCACCGATAGGTTAGCATTACTGCTACTGAGTGCTAACTGGTTAGCATTACTGATACGGAACGCTGACTGGTTAGCATTACTGCTACTGAGCGCTGATTGGTTAGCATTACTGCTACTGAGCACCGATAGGTTAGCATTACTGCTACTGAGTGCTAACTGGTTAGCATTACTGATACGGAACGCTGACTGGTTAGCATTACTGCTACTGAGCGCTGATTGGTTAGCATTACTGCTACTGAGCACCGATAGGTTAGCATTACTGCTACTGAGTGCTGACTGGTTAGCATTAGTGCTACTGAATGCTAACTGGTTAGCATTAGTGCTACTGAATGCTGACTGGTTAGCGTTACTGCTACTGCTGACTGGTTAACATTACTGTTACTGAGCGCTGATTGGTTGGCCAGCTGATGATATGGATGATGTGCGTACAAGAGGTGCCGTTATAAAGTCCTATAACTGTAGTTTATTGTTTTCTTCTGTGTTCAGAAAATTTGTACATTTTGCTACTAAATAAATGAATGCACATTTATATACAATGGGTTTCCGGTAAAGCTCCTTTGGTGTCCTGTCATTTTGACTTGCTCAGAAGCGCCCTCTAGTGTCTGACCAACCTAGAAGACATTGCTGAGTGGCAGTTCTTCTCACTATTCTTTATGTAGTAGCCCTTTATGTAAAGGATAAAAATTTGGCGTGCAAATTGATTCGCCCTGGAATTCTGAAACACAGATTCACTTATCATGGCAAATTGTGTAGAAAAGAATGTAACTTCACTGGCAAAAATTTAGTGATAAACACGAGTGTGACTGTTTAATGTAACGAAATCAGAAAGCAAACAGTGACTGTACCTTTATTCTGCCCGAATTGGACACCAGAGACTAATTTTAACCCTTTCAGTCAGAGAAAAAGCCAAACTCAGGTGAGATATCCAGATTGTAGCTACCTTAATTTTATATAGTACATAGTATATAGATAATTAATATTAGCTACAACCCCAATTGCAATGAAGTTGGGATGTTGCGTAAAACATAAATAAAAACAGAATACGATAATTTGCAAATCCTTTTCAACCTATATTCAATTGAACGTTCCACAGGTGAACAGGTTAATTGGGAACAGGTGAGTGTCTTGATTGGGTATAAAGGGAGCATCCCTGAAAGGCTCAGTCATTCAAAAGCAAGGACGGGGCGAGGTTCACCACTTTGTGAACAACTGCATGAGCAAATAGTCCAACAGTTTAAGAACAACGTTTCTCAAAGTGCAATTTCAAGGAATTTAGGGATTTCATCATCTACAGTCCATAATATCATCAAAAGATTCAGAGAATCTGGAGAAATCTCTGCAAGTAAGCAGCAAGGCAGAAAACCAACACTGAATGCCTGTGACCTTCAATCCCTCAGGCAGCACTGCATTAAAAACTGACATCATTCTGTAATGGATATTACGACATGGGCTCTGGAACACTTTGGAAAAGCATTGTCAGTGATCACAGTTTGTCGCTTCATCTACAAGTGCAAGTTAAAACTCTGCCATGCAAAGCGAAAGCCAGATATCAACAACACCCAGAAACGCTGCCGGCTTCTCTGGGCCCGAGCTCATCTGAGATGGACTGACGCAAAGTGGAAAAGTGTCCTGTGGTCTGACGAGTCCACATTTCAAATTGTTTTTGGAAATCCTGGATGTCGTGTCCTGTCCGGATTGTTATCAGCACAAAGTTCAAAAGCCAGCATCTCTGATGGTGTGGGGGTGTGTTAGTGCCCATGGCATAGGTAACATGCACATCTGTGAAGGCACCATTAATGCTGAAAGGTACATACAGGTTTTGGAGCAACATATGCTGCCATCCAAGCAACGTCTTTTTCAGGGACGTCCCTGCTTATTTCAGCAAGACAATGCCAAGCCACATTCTGCACGTGTTACAACAGCGTGGCTTCGTAGTAAAAGAGTGCGGGTACTAGACTGGCCTGCCTGTGTGGCGCATTATGAAGCGCAAAATACGACAACGGACTGTTGAGCAACTAAAGTTGTACATCAAGCAAGAATGGGAAAGAATTCCACCCACAAAGCTTCAACAATTAGTGTCCTCAGTTCCCAAATGCTTATTGAGTGTTGTTAAAAGGAAAGGTAATGTAACACAATGGTAAACACGCCCCTGTCCCAACTTCTTTGGAACATGTTGCAGGCATCCAATTCAAAATGAGTGAATATTTGCGAAAAACAATAAAGTTTATCCGTTTGAACATTAAATATCTTGTCTTTGTAGTGTGTTCAATTGAATATAGGTTGAAAAGGATTTGCAAATCATCGTATTCTGTTTTTATTTATGTTTTACACAACGTCCCAACTTCATTGGAAATGAGGTTGAATAATAATGAAACATTTTATGTGTTTAGTGCCTTTATTTATATCTGCTATATCTGCATTCTTTCCGCAATCAGCAGTTAACAAACAAAAACAAAACAGCTCAGAGGTGTGTTTTCATGGTTCTGGACGCCACAGTGGATGTTCACTGGTGCTCTAATTAAGTAGAACCCCATTGCAGTGAATATGAGCACAGTGCTTTTATGTGACTGACAGGTTATTATAAGCATCAACATGAAGGGTGGAGTTCATTGAAATCAGAAATATTAAATGGTGTAAAAGCACCAACAAACATCTTGCATTCTGATAAATTCAATCCATAACTATTCATGAACGCAGCACTCATCCTGTCTAAAGCGCCACTGTCAGAATCCTGCAGGGACTTTAATGCAATGCAAATCTCCACTCGCTCTCAACTCTCAGCCATCTCACAAACCGGAGATTACTGCCACGTTCCTGAAGAGCCCTGCTGCACGTTTAAAGCAGATTAAAGAATACGGCTGCTTTAATATGAAGGAGAATAGTGTAATTCTGTTACTCATTATTTCCATCATGACCAGGACGCAGTCTGAATCGGAGTTCCTGACCTGAGAACTGCACATGATAGTAATTTTCTAAACCTAACCCCAACCTCGAAGGGAAATTCCTTCTATTTTTGAAAATTTCTGCATAATTTACAGCCTAAGATGTAAACAGAGAGGTTCAGAGCGGTTTGGTGTGAAACATTCCTTTCTAGAGAAACTTACCGAGTCACTGTTCACAGTGGTGGTGATAGGAACCAGACGTCCACTTCTAAAAGCTGCCTCACAGAAAGTTACTACATGAAATGATTATGAATTCACTGCCTGATGACTGAGACACTGTTTGATGATAGTTTTGAGAAAATGTTGGCCTTAAAATCCATTCATGGTGGAGGGATACATAATATGCAGGGTGCTATGAGGCAAAATAGTCCCCAAAAATTATTTCAGGTTTTCCACTATTTTCCCCATCATCAACATTCCATATAAACTCAAAAGACTTGTGTAGGTTCACTGGTGGTTCTGTACAGTAAATAAAATGTCTATATTTGTGTTGTAGTCATGGCAACCCCTGGTTCCTATAACCACCACTGTAAAGACATCTGAACCATTTCACACCAAACCACTCTGAATCACTCTGATTACACCTTAAACAGTAAATCATCAGCAGTTAACCCCTTTAATCTGTCTGTCTACCCTGACCAGCTGCTTCAAGATCACCTCCATGTTTTTAACACTCGCACTAACACACCACCACGTCAGTCTCACTGCAGTGCTGAGAATGATGCACCACCCAAATAGTACCTGCTCTGTGAAGGTCCATGGGGGTCCTGACCACTGAAAAACAGGGTAAAAGTGGGGTAACAAAGTATCAGAAACAGATGGACTACAGTCTGTAACTGTACAACTACAAAGTGGTGATAAAATGGACAGTGAGTGTAGAAACAAGGAGGTGGACTAATAAAGTGGCCAGTTGGTGTGTTAAATGTAAGGGAGATGCTAAAATCGATCAGGCTAACAAGCTATTATTAATAGTCAAGGTACCTTTTCTTAAACATGCACAAGAACATCCTGGTTCCCGTGTTGCTGAGCAGATGTAGAAGCTCTGTAATCATGACTCTGCTGTGTGAGAATGTGATCTGCTGAGGTTTTTGTTGTTCTCCCTGCCGGAGGACAGACGCTCCGTTCATCCAGCGAAAACAAGACTAGACTCGTGTACAGAAGACGCATCCAGTTGCGTGAGCATGACTGTACTGTTCTCAAACATCTGTCCATTTAAAGCCTGCAAACACACTGGATTTGTGTCTGAATTTATATAAAATTTTCTTTTTTAATACCACTTTCTCCAGCATTTCAATTTTACTGTTACTGCATCACAAAAAATAAAATGAAATTGTAATATCTTTATAAAATGGTGTGGAAGGATTTCCTGTGTAGAGATCGAGGAAAGCAGAGGTCATTTCTTTGAGTCTGTTATAAACACACAACTTTGATTAATTGTTGTCCAGCGAGAAGAGTGACTCTTTTATTGATTTATTTAAAAACTAAACATATAGGAATTAGTCAGTGTATTATTACTCACAGCATGGATGCATACTACTCATACATAATCTATATATTAATGTATAGCGCTGCTATCAGAATAAAACCTTGTATCTCGAAAATGGTCACTTTACAGAAGAAGGAAAAAACATACTTCTTTTTCAATGTAAGTCAATGGAACCAGACATTTTTCCAAGCAATTTTGGGCTGTTTCTTTTGGTCCATTCATCATGAAAAACAGGTGATATGCAGGTTTTGTTTATATATATAAAATAAATTAAAAATATATATATATATATATATATATATATATATATATATATATATATATATATATATATATAAAACCACACATATGAACCAGACCTCTAAAGAGCATAATACATCTAAAATAGTTTTAAGAAGGTTTTCCTCCATGGTGGAGGGATACATGCATGGTTTTGTTATGCAAAATAGTCCCCAAAGAAAACGTATTATTTCAGATTTCCCACTATTTTCCATCATCAACATTCCATATAAACTCAGAACACTCATGTAGGTTCACTGGTGGTTCTGGATAGTAAATAAAATGTCTATATTTGATATTTGAACCATTTCACACAAAACCACTCCGAATCTCTCTCTCTACACCTTAAACACCAAATTATTTTGAAATATTGGTGGAATCCCCCTTTAAGATCAGTAAAGTTGCCCTTTCTGGTGTGAAGAATGAAGCTCTACAGAGTTTTCTTGTTCCTGTAGGTCAGCTCTCTGGTTCCTAAAATCAGGACAATAATGTAAAAAAACAAGCACGATGCCTCACACAGACTGAAGCCCACCCTCTTTTCTTCTGCCAGCCATGGCGACTACCATTGCATCAGAACTTTAATCAGCAGATCTGCACAGTGGGTTGTTATCAGATTAGGGGATAATCCAGGCCACACTGAGGAATCACAGCAGAGTTTTGTACAGGACCACGGTGTTGAACACTCGCTCCGGGCCTCTCTCTTGTTCTCTTTCTCTCTCTCTCTTTCTCTTTCTCTCTCTCACTTATTAACCACATTTCCCGCCCAGAGTGGTTAAGCCGGTGGGGAAAGCTTTAGAGAAATGCTTTTCCATTCTGCCCATTCTGGCCCACCCAGCGCTACTGAAATGGGTTAATCTCACTGTGGATGTGCTGCGTGGTCCGATAGACGCTGTGACCTGCTTACAGCCCGCTGCATTCAGAGCCTGAGACCACCCTCTATAGGCAGGAAGAGGAACAGCACACAAAGGGGAACCTGACCAGGAGACTTCCACCAATAATTGAGTATGTGAGATGTAATCAGAGAGATTCAGAGTGGTTTGGTGTGAAATGTTTCAGATGTCTTTACAGTGGTGGTGATAGGAACCAGGGGTCGCCATGACGACAACACAAACATAGACTCTGCATTTACTGTCCAGAACCACCAGTGAACCTACACGAGTCTTCTGAGTCTTCAATTCTGACTCTGTAAGTTTCTCTAGAACTGAGCATTTCACACCAAACCGCTCTGAACCACTCTGTTTACATCTTAACCACTTAATAATGCAGACGTTTAGTACAATCATTAAATTTCCCTTTAAAGACTGGTCATCCATACAATCAGGAGTGGAATATACTTGAATAATTGTCCTTGTTAAGTGAACTAAAGTCATTTTGGTAGATTTGTATTGTACTTTAGTATTCTTGAATTGCTTGTATTGCAAAAAATCTTGCATTTTTAGTCAAATATGTATCAGTGAAAAATATTTTTGTAGTTTGTGCTCCTTATATTTAATTTGGACTTTCTACAATGCCATAACTAAAACCTCATAGGCCACAGTGCAAAAAATCCACCCCCCATGAGAACAAAACAATGGCAGTGCAATTTGCTTGTTTACATGCTATTATTACCTCTCAAGTTGATGCTCTGAAAACTCCACCCACTAGCATCTAACACTAATCTAAATGTTTACATTAGAGCGCCTGTTTATGATTTTAGAGTTATAAATAATGAATATAAGTTGCAGGTTGGGAAAGAGTAAAAACAAGCTATGTTATGATAAAAGGAGATAAACAGACGTCAGGGTTCTACATAGAACCACAACCATTCAGAGAACCATTTGCATGCTTAAATGCATGGTGAAATGGTTCTTCAGATTGATGGGTGTTGTATATGGGCTGTATAGGGGTTCTATATAGCACCAAAAAGGGTTCTACTATTGTCATGTCAAGCCATTTAATCATCCAATGAGCCACTCAAGCATGCAAATGGTTCTCTTGAGTGTTCATGGTTCTATATTGAACCAGTGTCTTTACTAAAGAACCCTTGAAGATGCATCTTTTTTAAGAGTGTGGAGTTGATAAAGATAGCTGGTGAGAAATTTGATCTCTCTGTGAGTTTTGGGTGCACAGTTGAGTCAAAGGCCTAATAAAGTACTTCATAGTACCTCAAAGTACTTGTTACAAACCTCAAAGTTCAGGAGATTTTCCCCTTTTCACTCCTCAATCATTCAAATTCATATAAATTCTTTTTTTGTTTTGTTTTTATTAAAATCCAACCAAATTTACTAACTTTACCTGAATACTGCTACACAACACTGCCATATTACGCCAGAAATGTCATAGCAGATGTGCAGATGTAATATGCTGTCATGAGAGGTTATGTTCAGTAATATAACAGTGTCGTCATCATCCCAGTTGTTTGTCATAACAGATGCCATGAAGTTCAGTGTCAGCAGTTTAGGCCACATGCTAATTTGTGCTAAGTGTACTTCAATCAGCCATCATGACATCACACATTCTGACATCTGGACACAGTTCAAACATTCTGCTGTTAGATATTTTGGTAATGAATGATAATAGATTATTGTTTTTACAGCAAAAATATCTGCGCATTGGTGTGATGAATAATAAGAGTTTGTGTGAGTGTGTGTGTGTGTGTATGTGTGTGTGTGTGTGTGTGTGTGTGTGTGTGTGTGTGTAATCTGAGCACTACATTGTGTTGTGCCGGCTGTTTGTATGAAAGGAGACTCCTCTGCAGTCATTGCTGAGTCGCTCTGCAGTCCTCACTAAGCTCACATTGTGTACCGCTGAGTCATCTTCACTCACATAACAATACTCATATATATATATATATATATATATATATATATATATAAAATATTTCTTTTGGTCCATTCTTCATGAAAAGCTGTCAGAAGAAAACCTCATATCTCTCTATTTTTTGTTGTTTTTGACGTTACTTGTAAAGGCCTTTTACATTGTGAATAAATTTCATGAATGGACCAGAAAAAAATGTCCCTTGATTGAAAAAAAAATGTATATATATATATATATATATATATATATATATATATATATATATATATATATGTATATATACACTGCTCAAAAAATAAAGGGAACACTCAAATAACACATCCTAGATCTGAATGAATGAAATATTCTCATTGAATACTTTGTTCTGTAGAAAGTCGAATGTGCTGACAACAAAATCACACAAAAACCATCAATGGAAATCAAATTTATTAACCAATGGAGGCCTGGATTTGGAGTCACACACAAAATAAAAGTGGAAAAACATGACAGGCTGATCCAACTTTGATGTAATGTCCTTAAAACAAGTCAAAATGAGGCTCAGTGTTGTGTGTGGCCTCCACGTGCCAACGCCTGGGCATGCTCCTGATGAGGTGGCGCATTGGTCTCCTGAGGGATCTCCTCCAAGACCTGGACTAAAGCATCTGCCAACTCCTGGACAGTCTGTGGTGCAACGTGGTGTTGGTGGATGGAGCGAGACATGATGTCCCAGATGTGCTCAATTGGATTCAGGTCTGGGGAACGGGCAGGCCAGTCCATAGCTTCAATGCCTTCACCTTGCAGGAACTGCTGACACACTCCAGCCACATGAGGTCTAGCATTGTCCTGCATTAGGAGGAACCCAGGGCCAACCGCACCAGCATATGGTCTCACAAGGGGTCTGAGGATCTCATCTCGGTACCTAATGGCAGTCAGGCTACCTCTGGCGAGCACATGGAGGGCTGTGCGGCCCTCCAAAGAAATGCCACCCCACACCATTACTGACCCACTGCCAAACCGGTCATGCTGAAGGATGTTGCAGGCAGCAGATCGCTCTCCACGGCTTCTCCAGACTCTGTCACATCTGTCACATGTGCTCAGTGTGAACCTGCTTTCATCTGTGAAGAGCACAGGGCGCCAGTGGCGAATTTGCCAATCCTGGTGTTCTCTGGCAAATGCCAAGCGTCCTGCACGGTGTTGGGCTGTGAGCACAACCCCCATCTGTGGACGTCGGGCCCTCATACCATCCCCATGGAGTCGGTTTCTAACCGTTTGTGGAGGCACATGCACATTTGTGGCCTGCTGGAGGTCATTTTGCAGGGCTCTGGCAGTGCTCCTCCTGTTCCTCCTTGCACAAAGGCGGACGTAGAGATCCCGAAGTGGACAGTTTGATTTCACAGAAGTTTGATTTACTTGGAGTTATATTGTGTTGTTTAAGTGTTCCCATTATTTTTTTTGAGCAGTGTATATATATATATATATATATATATATATATATATATATACACACATTACTAAAAAGTAGAAATGAAACCTATATAACCAAGCTGTTTGGGGGTTGTGGGGTTGTTAGAAGAAATCCTCTGCTGGCAACAAGGACCAACAAGCTCAAGCTCCGACAGTTCTGGAACTTTTTTTTCAGCTATATATAGAACCATATTCAACATATTCTCCATCAAATAACCATTCAAAGAACCATTTAATCATGCAAATGATTCTTTGAGTGTTTGTGCTTCTACTAAACAACCCTGAAGAACCATTTTTTCAAAAGTATATCTGCATCAGCATTACAGAGAAATATAACGTTTATTTGTGTAGAGTTACAAATGCAGTAAAATTAATGCTCTCATTCTGCTCTTCTGGAGTTCAATAAACACAATCAGCCTGAAATATCAGCCAAATCTAAACAGTCTGATATTGACAATTCTTTAATGATGCTGACATCATCATACACCTGTACATACAGATTCAGTTTCTAATGGATTTGCATTTGGAGATGTTTGGAAGTGTTACCCGTGGTTTAGCTAAGCTTTGTGGAAAATTCTACCTGTCGCAGCATTTTTTCTGTGCATTTCATGTCAAATCACGTCAGCAACTAATGCTGAATCATCATATGTACAGCATGCGCCCAGCTCTTATGCAAAGCGACAGCAGATCCGCACCACCGTTCACTCCTACATTCACTCTGTGGAGCTGCTGTGTGTTAATACCATAGAAAAGGAGATACATAAATACACTGAACTGAAACAGAGTTAAATTTCCATACTGAAATGTAATGGTGAGAAAAAACAAGAATATAAAAGCATACTTGATCATACATGATATGTCTCATGATGATTTTTTTGCAGTTTATTAAGGATGGCTCCAACTAACAATGATATGTGTGTATGTATATATATATATATATATATATATATATACACACATATATATGCACACACACACACACACACACACACAAATATAATGATAAGATACCACCACCACCATGCTTCACTGCTGATATGATGTTCTCATTGTGGAATGCTGTTAGCTTTACTGTAGATGTAGTGGGTCCCTGTCTTCCTAAAGTTCCACTTTCAGCTCATCAGACCACAGAACTTTATTTCAGAAGTCTTGGGCGGGTCATAAGGGTGTTTTACGATCAGTAATATTTTTTTCCCCACTGACTTTTGCCCTTTAGTCTTTCTGATAGCAGAATCATGAACACTGAGGTGAGCAAGGCCTGCAGTTCCTTAGAACTTTGTATGGGTTCTTTTGTGACTTCCTGGAGTCGTTGTAGTGCTCTTGGAGGAATTTCGTAGGCCAAGCACTTTGTAAAAATCCACCAATATTTCATAATGGCTCTCACTGTGGTTCTCTGGAGTGTCAGAGCATTTCAATAATTTCAATATTCTTTTCTCATTTCTTCCAGCATTTCTTTGATTGAAGCACATTATGCAGTTCACTGAGACGTTTTAGCCTTCTTCACTTTGGTTCCATTTAAGTGCCATGTTGACTCAACAAGGCTGTCAGCCTGTGTGCAATCAAGCCTGTGTGCATTTAGTTTAATTGATCGCAGTTATCAATTCAATTTGGTTAATGGGTTGATTGAGTAACTAAGGGGCAAATACTTTTTCACATGGAACCTTTCATTGGACCACAGAACACTTTTCCACTTACACTCATATTTCCATTTCCACCAACATGTTTCTGGATCCTGTTTATATCTTGTTTCTTCTTGCCTTTTAGAGTGTTAACTTACATGTGTGGATGCAGTGATGAACTGTTTTCACAGACACTGGTTTTCAGAAGTGTTTCTGAGCTCATGCAGTGATTTCCACTACAGAATCATGTCTGTTTTTAATGCAGTGCTGCCTGAAGGTCCAAAGATCACAGCCAGCAAATACCGGTTTTTGGGCTTGTCCCTTACAGACAGAGATTTCTCCAGATTCCCTGATTCTTTTAATGATATGATGTACCGTAGACGAAAAGTAAAAGTTCTTTGCCTATTTTATGTTGAGAAACGTTATTCTTGAATTGTTGCACTATTTGATGGTGCAGTCTTTCACAGAGTAGTGAACCCCTCCTCATCTTTACTTTTGAAAGACTGTCTTTATACCCAGAGATGCTCTTTATACCCAGTCATGTTACTGACCTGTTTCCAACCAACCACCAGGTGTTTTTTTTAGCATTGCACAACTTTACCAGCCTTTTGTCGCCCCCGTCCCAATTATTTTGGAACATGTTGTTGGCATCAAATTCAAAATGGGCAAATATTTTTAAAAAACGAATATTTTTCACTTTCAACATTTGATATATCGTCTTTGTACTATTTCCAATGAAATATTGGGTTTAAATGATCTGCACAACATTGCATTTTCTTTTTTTCACAATTTGCAATGCGTCCCAAACCTTTTTGAAAGGGATCATAAATCTAGTTGATCTAGCTAATGTTTTCATTTTGAGATTGCTTACAGCTTATTATAAGATTATCTAACTCGTTTTTAGACCCCGTTAACTTGTTTTAAGTAATTTTAGTGAGTAAAATTACCTCACTATATCATTTTAAGAAATTTGTTCAAATTTAGTTTGAAGATCTGAAACAATTTAGTGACAAATATGCAAAAATATAAGCAGTCAGGAGGGGGCAAATACTTTTCATGGCGCTGTATCACAGTAACGCTACTATTACCACTGCTAAATCCAGAGCTACAGTTACCATGCACTATATAAAGCTCCAGCTGCTGCATTTAATCCACAACTGAAATTCAAGGTCAAGCTCAGTGGGGCGACACTGAACCGTGACAGAGGGAATGTTTTCCTCCTACACGGACACATTTAAGCCAAAAGCCTGGAACCGCCAGCCAGACAAATATCTGTATCGGGGTCACGACCCCAGAGCCTTGAGAAGCATGATGTAGCATAATGCTAATCCTCCAGACAGGAGCTTACAGTATACAAAATCAGGACATCAGAGCCACTGCAAATCAGAGGTATAACATCCCACACCTTACATCATTCACACAGACAGAACGCAGGGCACCTTTATGGTCTACCATGATGATAAACATAGACGTGCTTACTTTGATTAAATATATAAGCTTTTTTGTAGTTTCAAAAAGTAATGCATTGCAAAAAATGGCATCTTGGCAAATGAAATTGTCTTACACCTACATGATATATCTGACATTTCTCATTTTGAGATTATTTAAACCTTAATTTTTAATTATAGTAACTTATTTCTAAATGTTTTTTTATTTTTCTAAGTGATTTTAATAACAAACAGAAACACAGATACGCAGCTGGCACTCTTTTTTTGTGATCATGGCGGCATTTGATGGTATAGTTCATGGTAAAGACAGTATATCACTGACCCTTCCACTGACCAAACACATATTGATTTGTATGCTGTCTCCTGAGATGTGTGCACTTATAAATGTCTGGATATGTTATTGTGGTCAGTGACACATAATCAGGACTCAAGCATGGCTAATGCATTTACTGTGGATGAATATCTCTAACCACACTGTCTTTTTCTTGATTTTGTTTTTCTTGTTTTGATTTGGAAGTCAAAAGTCACTGACTGCTCATACAAGTTAAGCATTTTAACCACATTTTGGAGCGCAGGAGCTCTTTGAGGGGAAAGTGTTGTATGACATGTTGAGAACATCAGTGTTGAGTTATGTAACACATCTACTGTTAATTGTTTGTTGCACAGACGGAGGTGAAGTGAACAGGATTAGTTGAAAACGATGAATGTTCCAGCTAGAGCTGAGTTTTACACTCAGAGGAATTATAAATAACCCTAGACAGATACAGGACAGGTACAGGTACATGCAGTACCAGCACTGCTTTCCACCAGCTACTCTTCTGAGGACAGATTTACACACTGTTCACTGCAGGATTTTAGTCTGAGCTCTTAAAGCATCTCCCTGTATGTGCTGATCCGTCACAAAGCAGTGTCAAACCTCCCAGAGTCACTTAGCTGCATCACCCGCAATACACACTGAAGCAGTGTCGTCATGCTATAGTCTGAGCCAGGCCTGCGTTAGGGCCTCTGTGTCTGAGCAGGTTTTCTCTGTTGGAAAATGGAGATTCTTCTACTGTGACGTGATTGACATGGTAACATATAAGAAACCTTTTTGGTGCTTTACAAAGCCCTTATACCAATGAGCACTCATTGTAAAGGTTCCTTGCATGGTGAAAAGGTTCTACATATCGCACCAACAAGGGTTCTGTCAGGCTTGTTGCAATACAAGAGCCCATTTGAATACTATATGGAAACTTTTTCACAAACCATCTATATCACACTCTCCATCATTCTGTAGAACCCACTCCCCATGCAAGAAACCCTTTAATCATGTAAAGGGTTCTTTCAGTGTTCATTTTCTTTACTAAAGAACCCTCGAAGAACAATCATTTCTAAGTGTGTAGTTAAAGGGGAATTCCAGTGAATTTTCAAAATTCTAGCATTACTAATTGTGTGAGATGTAAACAGAGAGATTCAGAGCGGTTTGGTGTGAAATGGTTCAGCTGTCTTTACAGTGGTGGTGATAGGAACCACGAGTCACCATGACTTCAACACAAATATAAACATTTTATTTACCATCCAAAACCACCAGCGAACCTACATGAGTCTTCTGAGTTTTTATGGAATGTTGATGATGGAAAATAGTGGAAAATCTGGAATAATACGTTTTCTTTGGGGACTATTTTGCCTCACAACACCCTGCATATTATGTATCCCTCCACCATGAATGGAGTTTAAGATCAAAATCTTCTCAAAACAGTGATAAATATCATAAAACAATGTCTCAGTCATCAGGCATAACCATTTCATGTCAATATTGTACAGCCCTAGTCTGAACCTTTGCTTAGCCTGCTTGTAGAATTTAGCTTTATTTATATTTCGACCTTATAATTCAGAGGATTCCGTGACATTCAGGAGAAAATCTGTGTAGGACAGCACATGTCGGCTTTGGAACCGTGTCTGAATATTTCATAATGAACTCTGGTCCAAAATGACATGGAATAAAATTGTGGCGGATTAAAATTTACATTCAGTTGGAAACATGTTTACAAACAGTCTGTAAGACTTTGTGCTGATTTACTTCACAGTCTTTAGTCTCATTAAACACGTTTGCACAATTTAAGAATATAATTACGCATACAGTCATATGCACAAGTTTGAGCACCCCCCAATTTTATTGATTTTTCTAAAAATAAGATAACCCATCCTCTACACAGAACACAGTTAAATAAGACATTTTTCTGCTCATTTCAGTGCACAATTTCTATTTATTTGCTGACTTAAAACACATGGCATAACATTGCTCTGGCCAAATTCTATTTATTTATATGCTAAGTTCAGTAATTGTATTTAAATACAGTAATTGTGTATTTAAATGTTCAGCAGAGGATGTGTTATAACTTATTCTCACCTATATAAACAACAAAAACATGTAACTTGAGAAGGGGTGTGGAAATTTTTCATTTGACTGTTCAGTCTCTGAAACCTCCTGCATTTTATACATTCGTGTTTATCTGCTCTAGCACACCGGATTCAGCTCATAAGATCATTAACAGACTGCAGTGCAAATGTCCAGGAAGAAGAACTGTAAGAGCATTAAATCTGTCATCCTATCAGCTCTGACTTTCCTCAATAAGTCTCTGTTTAAATAGATTGTTTGAATGTACTTCTTTGCCGTACTGCTATTAATTACTCTGTACTCTGTTTATTGGGTATTTCTGGTCAATCCTGCTGCTGCCAGCAATCATCTATAAGGCTATTAAAAGGCTAAAAAGAGGTTCAGAGCGGTTTGGTGTCAAACGCTTCGTTCTAGAGAAACTTACTGAGTCAGAACTGTTCACAGTGGTGGTGATAGGAACCAGACGTCCACCTTTAAAAGTTCCCTCACAGAAAGTTACTACATGAAATGGTTATGACTTCACTGCCTGATGACTGAGACACTATTTTATGATAGTTTTGAGAAGATTTTAGCCTTAAACTCCATTCATGGTGGAGGGATACATAAAATACAGGGTGTTGTGAGACAAAATAGTCCCCAAAGAAAACTTATTATTTCAGATTTTCCATCATCAACATTCCATATAAACTCAGAAGACTTGTGCAATGAGTTATGGAGAAATTTTGAATATTGTAAATCACTTTTCTCCCAGTTCAACAAGTTTTCAGCCATCAGAAAGAAACCCAGTGTTGTGTATGGTGTGTTGCGTGACACTGTTTTGGTCTTTATTCGAGAAAAAATACATTTTACATAAATCTAATTATTAAAATACAGAAATATCAGCACAGATTTGTCTTTCATTTTTCTTACTGTACTCTGTATACTTGGCTCACCTGACTGTTGATTCTGATTTTAATAAACTGCTAATGAGTTTACATTTGGAGACACTAATATGAAGAGAACATGTGTGAATCTTTAACGTGGCACAGCCTTAAACTGTTACCTCAGGTCACAGCGCGGCACCGTTTGACCTCAGTGCTCTGTCACTGTTATTAGTCCATTCTGACCCTCTGACAGGCTCTACATTTAGTGCGTCTCTGGGCAGACTCACACCTTTACCTTTCCACAGCACGTCTCTGTGGTAAAGGTGCCAAAAATACACCACGATACACAAAGCCATGCTCACCTCACACGAACTTACAGTCCACTGAATCTGCAATGTTTTTCAAGTTGGAGTGGACAAAATGCCGTCCAGTGAAATAGGGATGCACTGACATGAGCAGTGAGGGCTGATATTAGTCATGCACATATGTGTTGATACCAATGCTGATGCAAAAATATGTAGAAATGTAAAAACATTGAATAAATACATTTATAAATAATAAGTGTAGTAAATAAATGCCAAGAAATATAACATTAATATGAGTTACACATGCAGTGAAATTAATTTTAGTGCAGTAAAGTTCAATAAATGCAATAAATAAAGAAAAAAAATCAGTACATATTGGACTGAAATATCAGTTAAATCTGATCGGCTATTAAACATTATTCATTAATTATGTTATCATGCATCCCTGTTGAGAAGGCGATATTTTTAAACCAGTGTGTGCAAAAATAAGCTATTAAAGAAGAAACAAGAATAAAAAGAAACCATTTTTTTTAATAGATGAATAAAATAAGATGTAAACGTAAGGAGCTGTCATCCACTCATCTATTAGTTGTTATGCTGTTGTTGTGGCTCCTTATAATTAGTCCACAACAGTTTTTTTCATGATCCGTGCAGTTGTTCCATGTTCTAGATGTACTAACCGCACCGTTACATGCTGATGAAAGAGCACTGTGATGCCATTTATCACTGCAAATGCTGTCTGGCACGCATGGAGCCACTCCAGCACTCTGTGTTGACTAACAGGACTCGTCTGCTCCAATACAGCCTACAGAAAGCTGTCACAGCTGTGTTATGGATGGTAATATGCATGCTGAGAGCTCAGAGTGGATGGAGGAGATGAAAAGTCCACTGGGTAAAAGGCAGGTTCACTCACTAATCACCTAATCAACATTTGGGGGGAATATGGCAGAGTAATCTAGCACTGGGAGCGTTTACAGCGCCCTTCGGACCATTTACGGTGTGGAAAACTCACTAACTGAACATAAACACTGATGTGCGTAATATCAGTGCACTTTTACGCACAGAGCGCGCGACCTTTACGCACCAACAGACCTTCTCTGACTGAAGCTATGCAGTGGGTTTCTGATGCTGCACGAGCTGCAAGAGTTATAACGTGCTTGTGTGTAAGGTTCTAGGTCTTGTTTACGTTTTCATACGCGCCACGTGCGGCTGGTGCGCCGGGCACTCGCAAAAAACAAACAGACTGCAATACATTCAAAACTCCGCTGCAAGAGTTCTCACCCACACCAGAACAGATGGTTCCTCAAGGGTTCTTTAGTAGAGACAATGTGTATATAGAACCATGAAGAGGCATCTGCATGCTTGAATGGTTCTCTGCATGGTGGAACGGTTCTTCAGGTTCGTGGAGAATGCGCTGTTGTGACGATGTGAAACTTGCAACAACAGGAGAACTCTTTAGAGTGCTGTGTTTAAGCCCTGTACCATGCATTGAACCGCGTAAGCATGAAATGGTTCTATGGAGAACTCATGGTTCTTCATAGAACCATTTCCTTTACTAGGAGAACCCTTGAAGAATCATCTTTTTAGGAGTGTGCTTGGCCGGTTTGCTGGCCTCTTGGTGCTCTTGAGCTTTGGAAAGGCGCTGTATAAATAAAACTATTATTATTTTATTTATTTATTTGTTTATTTATTTTTTACTCAACTCAGCATCGCTGAACTACAGCAAAAAAAACGCTGTCGCTGTGTTTTTGTGTTTAACGCTGCACTTAAATGCGCAAAGAGCCAATCAGAGCATCACAAACACCACAGACCTCATCAACTTCACTGAGTCTGAGTCCACGGCTGCACTCAGACTTACTCACCAGTAGATGAGGGACAGTCCATCAAAACGCTCGAGCTCTCTGCCCCGAGGATTCAGACAGGACATCGCATCCAGCACAGAGGTGAAGGCAGGTTTCTCTGTTGGAGCTAAATCAGACTCATCACACTGCAGCGTGTCTCTGCTGTGTCTCCTCTCTGTCTCTGCTGTGTCTCCTCTCTGTCTCTGCTGAGTCTCCTCTCTGTCTCTGCTGTGTCTCCTCTCTGTCTCTGCTGTGTCTCCTCTCTGTCTCTGCTGAGTCTCCTGACTAATGAACAGGGAGCCGCAGGAGGACTGAAGTAACCTCGCCTCTAATCTGGGCAGCACGTGGGGCTTTGTGCTCACCGCGCGCCGCTCAGCAGGTCCTGATCGCTGCTCCGCTCGCTGCTTCACTCTTCACAGCAGCACAGCGCGCTCGTGTTCTGCTCACGGGTGCCGGGTTTCTTTTCTCGCCTCTATTCAGAAAAAAAACCCGCCCACCAGCGACCGGGACTGGCTAATGTAGTCAGTGCAGAACGACAGCCAGCCAATAGGAGCACAGGAGGGCGGGGCTTTTCGGAAAACGGGTGTAACAAAAAGACGTCTGATAAAAAGTGCACTCTGGCAGCACTCTTCTCTTCTCTTCTCTTCATTTCCCTTCTCTTCTCTTCCCTTCATTTCCCTTCTCTTCTCTTCCCTTCTCTTCACTTCTCATCTCTTCCCTTCTCTTCATGTCTCTTCTCTTCTCTACCCTTCATTTCCCTTCTCTTCTCTTCTCTTCTCTTCTCTTCCCTTCTCTTCACTTCTCTTCTCTTCCCTTCTCTTCATGTCTCTTCTCTTCTCTACCCTTCATTTCCCTTCTCTTCTCTTCTCTTCCCTTCTCTTCACTTCTGTCCTCTTCCCTTCGTTTCCCTTCTCTTCTCTTCCCTTCTCTTCCCTTCTCTTCTCTTCCCTTCATTTCCCTTCTCTTCTCTTCCCTTGTCTTGTCTTCTCTTCCCTTCTCTCCACTTCTCTTCTCTTCATTTCCATTCTCTTCTCTTCTCTTCATTTCCTTTCCCTTCCTTTCCCTTCTCTTCTCTTCTCTTCTGTTCTCCTGTTCTGCTCTCCTCTCTTCTCTGCTCTTCTCTTTTATTCTGTTCTATTCTATTCTGTTCTCTTCTCATCTGTTCTATTCCGTCCTGTTCGCTTCTCTTCTCTTCCCTTCTGTTCTGTTTCCTTCTCTTCTCTTCCCTTCACTTTTCTTCTCTTCTCTTCTCATCTGTTCTATTCTGTTCTCTTTTGTTCTGTTCTCTTCTGTTCTCTTCTCTGTTCTTCCTTCTCCTCTGTTCTCTTCCCTTCCCTTCCCTTCCATTCTGTTTCCTTCCCTTCTCTTCTCTTCCCTTCTGTTCTTTTCTGTTTTCTTCTGTTCTGTTCTCTGCTTTTCTCTTCCATTCTATTCTGTTCTGTTCTCTTCTCTGTTCTTCCTTCTCTTCTCTTCTCTTCTCTTCTCTTCTCTGCTCTTCTATTCTGGTCTGTTTTCTTCTCTTCTATTATGTTCTTTTCTCCTCTCATCTCTTCTCTGCTCTTTCCTTTTCTTCTCTTCTCTGCTCTTCTCTTCTCTGCTCTTTTCTTCTCTTCTCTGCTCTTCTCTTCCCTGCTCTTCTCTTCTTTTCTGTTCTATTCTGTTCTGTTCTCTTCTGTTCTGTTCTCTGCTTCTCTTATCTGTTTTTGTTAAGCATCTTTTTCTATATCCAGGCAAGTTAATCTGTGTAGCACCTTTTATACACAGTCACAACAGGTAGAATATCTTCTAATGTTCTTAACACAGTCTCATAAAGATAAACATTAGATATGTTCAATACAGTAAGAATGTTTTCACTTGATAAGAGATCGTTATTTGCAGTGAAGGACTATGGAGCAAAGTGAGAGAGTAAATGTGAACAGTCCAGCAGGTGGTCACTGTGCTGCTCCTTCTGTTTGCTCAGATGGTGTTTAAAAGAATGAAGGCATTTCAGTACAAATCACTGCCTGCTGTCTGTGATGAGATGATTTATGTAACTGACTAAACATGCTAAAATACAGAAGACACTGTTTTTACTTCATAAGAGTTGAAAAATCAAATATCACACACATCACAGTGTTGGAAGTACACAAACCCTGTACTTGAGTTAAAGTAGACATACCCAAGGTGCAATATTACTCCAGTAAAAGTAGAAGTTCCTCCCTTTAGACCTCCACTTGAGTAAAAGTACAAAAGTATTTGTCTTCAAATGTACTTAAGTATGGAAAATAAAAGTACTGAAAGATTAATTTAATCTTTAATCTTTAATCATTAATTTAATTAATGACTTTAATGTCCTGTTATCATTTTTATAACAAGACTCGCTTCATGAACTCATTTTAGGTGAAAATCCTCCAGTGTCTCTCTTGGTAAACCAGTCTTTTAATAGAACATCATTAATTAGTGACGCTGACGTCTATTAAAATGATCATAAGCACAAAACACTGAAGGTAAACAGTTTCCATCAGGGAGAACCGAGTGGCTCTGAAATCACTTTTTACAAACAAGTAAAATTTTCAGTTTAAGATTTATTTACAACTTAGTTACAAGTTTAAGTTTAATAAAAACTGGCTTTAAACTCAGGATCACAAATGAGCTCCTTTACTATGTTGATCTGTAGGTCTCTGTTCATAAACATAAACCAGCCCAGACTAATTTACTATAAAATGAAAGTGTTTGTATAAATTCAGTAAAAAGACGCGTCAGTCACGGCTGCATATGTGTCCATATTTCTATACTGTGCTCTATTTACACAAAGTTAGGTTAGTTCATCATTTATGTTGAATAGACTCTCCCAAAGTTTTACACTGCTGCACTGATGATGTTGAACCGGGTGCTGCACTGGGTCGGTATGACCAAAAGGTCAAAACAAGCTCAAAACAAAGTGACCACTGTGCCCTGATTGGTGTTCTTGCTTTGTGCTTTTTTCATCTTGACATGTTACATTTTTATACACACAGAAACCAAAAGGAAGGACAGATTTCTCAAAATGTAGCGGAGGAAAAAGACAGATATTTGACTTTGAAATGTAATGGAGTGAAAGTCAGCCATAAATTAGTCCAAAAAACTCTCTTCCCTCATGGATTCAGACTGAAACACGCTCAGCTGGGTCTCTTTCCCTTAGGCTTCTCTGCGACTGTCACTGGGAGTCGAGCTGAGTGGATGGATGTGATTTGCAGAGCTGAGGCTGCAGGTAGAACACAAGAATGCCTCTACCAGCACATGCTCAGGCTTAAAGGGCAAACATTCCACATTTTACTGGCATTTCATGATGTTTCACTTATGATATTTGGATTTTTATGAGTAGAAAACATTTTTTACATGATCATTTTCCAGCCTCTGTTTATCCCTCAGAATTACACAGGCTGCTTTTGTTACTGCACCTTAAAGACTGACATATCAATCAAACATCAACCTTTATTTTTGGAAATACATAGAGGGTGACTTGAATTTTTTAACATAGCCAAGCTTTTACAACATTACAGGGATTCAAAAACAAATTCAAATGGAATTTAACCAGGTTAAACTAAAATAAACAAAGGGTTTAACAGAAAAAAATAACAAGATAAAATGCAAGAATTAAATTAAAAATTAAAAATATATAATAAAACCAAGATGATAATTTAACAAAGATTAAGACTTTAACATAAAAGGATGACTAAAATAAGTGAAGGATTATAATTGGCAATAAAAAAAAATTTAAGACTGTAATAGAACTGAGATGAAATAAAATGAAAAAATAAAATGATTGAGGAGACAGAAAAAAACATAATAGAATACCAATAAAATAAAATTATAAAGGAGAAAAAAAATTGTAAACCCAACTAAAACAGATCCAGGCTGCCTGAAGTTGGTCAGAGACTAAGAGTTTAAAATGACTGAATGACGCCATGTTAGCGCTAAGTTAACGTACTACACTAAACACAGACATTTGTAGCTTGTAAATCATTCCATATATTTTATCTGAAGCTTGTATCAGACGTTATCATATATCTGAGCTTATATGTATCAGTCTTACAGTGACTGTTTCAGTAAAGAGTCCATAGAGCTGCCACTGCTGTTTTACATTCCTAACAACTAACTGGAAACACTGTTTAGATTCGACTCGTATTCACAGTCAGTGATGTACACTATTTTCCAAAAGTATTCAGTTACTCATCCAAATCATTGAATTCAGGTGTTCCAGCCACTTCCATGGCCACAGGCGTATAAAACCAAGCACCTAGACCTGCAGACTGCTTCTACAAACATTAGTGAAAGAATGGGTCGCTCTCAGGAGCTCAGTGAATTCCAGCATACTGGAATACTAAAGTCAACTGTCAGTGGTATTATAAAAAGGTGGAAGCGATTGGGAATGACAGCAACTCAGCCACAAAGTGGTCGGCCATGTAAAATGATGGGTCAGCACGTGTTCTCTCGAGTGACAACCACCAAAAGCAAAGAACAAAAAACAAAATACATCAGAATAACTACTCCAACTGGAAAGCTAAATGCTGTAAGTAATGGTTACTGGGTGAAACTGCTTCCACTAACCCAGAGATCAGCAACATGCAACTCTTGTACTGTCCTGTTGCAACTCCACAGCAGAATCAGATTTGTAGTTAAAAATGAAATAATTCTCCTTTACAGTAAAATAAAGCTCTGCTGATCGTTCAACACAGTTTAACAAGAAATGGTCCAAAACTCTGGAGTTAATGCAGAACTGCTAATTCACCCTTTAACCCCGAAGATCAGCGCAGATTGCTGGTCACCATAACAACACAGACAACAGTCTCGCCTAACTAGTAGCTAACGAAACAACAAAGAGAGAGATTTAAGATGAACATCGATAATTTGGAGATGAATGGACTTATTTGTGTTTATAATCAAGAAACTCAAACACTAAAAAGTCGCAAGGCTGCTTTTCGTTAGAATTTTCCCATTCCACCTTAAATGGTGGATGGTGGAATGGTGGAAACTAACATTTTTCTACTTTTTAGGAAAAGTTTCCGGCTGGAGATGTGAGAAAAGCAGCTATAGCTGAGCTGAAGCTTAACGCAGAGCAAAGTAAGTCTGTGTTTTAGTTTATATTATATTTTTTACTCTGTACTACTACATCAGCACATACTCAGACACATTTACAGTCAAGATAGTGAAATAATCATAAAATGTTGTGGGGAGCAGATGATCATATACTGGAGCTAGTGTTTGTCTGAGACGTCTACAGTCTACAGCGTTACGGACCCTGACCACCCGGTGCGCCTCCTGCTGGAATGTGTGCGTGTTTAGCTTTTTGCTACTAGTTTACTGTTAGCGAGCCGTTTCAACATCTCCAGCTAACTTGGCTAATCTGTGTTTAGGTTATAGTTATTTTCATCTCCATCGATTTATCACGTTAGCTGACATTACTGTGCTCTGATAGCTGTGAAGCAATTTCTCCACAAAGCATTTGTATCCTTTGTTCAGTCTGGACCTCCTGCATTGTTGTGAGTTTCATTCTCCAACAGATCTGGACATGTCCTCCAATTTCAGTCTTAAAGTGCCACAGCTTTCTGTGGTGGATGAAGTGATATGAATGCTATACTTCTGAAGTTAGTAACGGTCTGTAAGGCAACAGCAGAACCAGTTTTTGCCAGTGATTACACACTTCCATTCCTTGTTGTTTACACCTTTTTATACGTTTCACAACTTTCATTCCTTCAGCATGTCATCCAGCACTTGGTAGCTGCCAAACAACATCAACTGACTCATAAGGCTACTTACATTCTGATACCATCAGCACCTCAACGAACCTGCTCGTTCTCACCCTAAGCTTCGAGGAGCGTATCAAAACAAGACACAGAAGCGCCAATGTTCAGAGACGCATCTGTAACATCCACTGTTGTGCTGATGGAGCCATGATTAACCCATTAGGTAACATTGGAAGTCATGTATGTTGAAACACTTCATTATCACCAGATGAAGTCCATTATAGTTGTTACACTGCACTCTAAGAAATAAAGGTGCTAAACTGACTCTGGGTCAGTGCATCTCTTGTCACTCAAGGGTCCATCTCAGTGCCTTTAGTCAGGGAACATAACCGTAATCCACTGAAATGGTCTTGTCTAAGGTGTACTGATTCCACACACCCTGCCTCGCCTCCAGGCTTTTATTTTACTGATCGGTTATGAAAAGGTACAAATACGAACTTTTCACCTGGAAAAACTTCTTTAAGGTTCACAATCAACCTTAAAACCACTGCTGTACCTTTGAGGGAACATTTACACTGTTTGTACCTTGATGAATGAAAAACGTATCTGCGTAGAACCTTTATCAACATTGTGTGTGGACGTTTCATGATAAATGGGCCAATAAAAATGTTCCAGAACTGCTTTGTTGTATATTAACACACAGACTAAAGAGCTGTTTCATGTCTGTTTTGAAGCAGTGAAACTGTTGATGCGCTCTAATGTTTATCCTGCTGGTCCAGCCCGAGGTTAAATAGCGCTGCGGTTCTCACTGTCTGGACAGAACGTGAGCGCGTGGTCTGAAATGTAAATTCTAATCCATCTGAAAGGCTCATTCTCTGCCCTGTTAGCAGACATGACCTGATAACTGACAGACAGCCAGAATGCAATGGATGTAAACAGATTAAAGGGCAACTCCACTCATCTTTCAAACATTTTGATGTAAACAGAGCGGTTCAGAGTGGTTTGCGGTGAAACTCTCTGTTCTAGAGAAGCTTCCCGAATCAGAACTGTTCACAGTGGTGGTGATAGGAACCAGACGTCCACCTCTAAAAGCTCCCTCACTGAAGGTTCCTACATGAAATGGTTATGAATTCACTGCCTGATGACTGAGACACTGTTTTATGACAGTTTTGCCTTAAAACTTATTTTTAAAGGTCCCATTTACCTGGACAACCAAAGTTTCATCACAATTTTCCCTTAATTTTATACTCGTTCATTGAGGTTGATTCTCATTTACAGTGTAGATGAAACAATACAGAAACTGGGAAACATAGCAAATGGTTAAATAAATAAATAAATAAATAAATAAGTAAATAAATAGAAGAACATTTTGTAGTAAAAAATCAGTTAAAATTGCAAACTTAATAAACAACAGATCAAATATGAGGAAAGAATTATAAAAATATGGTTAAATAAATAAATAAATAAAATAAATAAATGTGAAACAGCACCGAAAATATGTCAAAATCATATCAGAGGTTAACTAAAATCAAATAAGCAGTGTGAGGCTGAGTTTGATGTAGTATGTAAACACTGTATCCATGATATTTAGCTTATATGTGGAAATTAAGCTGCAAAAAAATACATATATTGTGTATCTGTATGTATATCTGCCTATTCAGACTACAGCAGTTTGTCTCCGCCCACTCACATTTGGCTTATAAGGAGTATTGCAGTTTAGACTGCTTTTGGTGTGAAGCATAGTACAGGACAGCCAATCAGAGCAGAGCTCATTTGCATACATCAGTGTTAAGGGGCACAGTGACAGAAACAGCCTGTTTAATTATGAGAGATAATGAAAGGCTGGAAAATGATGAAATAAAAGCTGATTAACACTGTTTTGAGCACATAAACTCAAACATGTGTCATATTCCAACCTCAGGGAAGAAAATAAAATGGCTGTGAAAAAGTGTAGAACATTGGTTCTTTAAATTAAACTTGATAATAAATAATTTGGTCTGTATTGTTACATTAAAAAAAAAATCAAATGTAAAAAAAATAATAATAATTTTATATTTGGCAGAATACGTGCACATCTGCAAGACTGCATTTTATTATTTATTCATTTGCTTATTTCTGAATTTATTGTAGAATTTGTGCAGATTAAAATGAAATTTAAAATTCAGTTGTAGATCCTTTATTTCTCCATCATAACAGAGTTTATGACCTCTGTAACAATGTGTAAACTGCTCCCCCTAGTGGTAAAACTAAATATTGTGAAAACAGAGCACTTCTGACTCTCGCTGCTTTAGCGCCCTCCTGTGGTGAGAACTCGTTCTGCTTTATCTGTGTTTATGCTTGAAAAGGATCATTAACAGAAGCAGGAAACTCATGATGACCTGACATGGTTCTAATATCAACATTATTCACACTGAACTCTAATGTACCCCTAGAGTCAGAGCCTGACCTTCATCTGCCTCGCCCTTCTAGAGTCTTCCTCTGTAAGCAAAGAGAGGCACAAACGTTTGTGAGGATTTTACAAAACAGTCTCAGTCAGTGTTAGTCTGGCTCATGAATTATGCTGGTACAGATGTATGTAAGCACATATTTAAATATGCACCACAGAGAAACTGTTAACCTTATTGTTAATGTACGCTCAGTTGGGTTCCCTGCTATGGCTGCTATGGCTTCAGAACAGGTGGGTTCTCTAAGACAGGTGAGTTCTCTAGGACAGGTGAGCTCTCTGATACAGGTGAGCTCTCTAGGACAGATGAGTTCTCTGATACAGCTGAATTCTCTAAGACAGGTGGGTTCTCTAAGACAGGTGAGTACACTAAGACAGGTGAGCTCTCTGATACAGGTGAGTTCTCTAGGATAGGTGAGCTCTCTGATACAGGTGAGTTCTCTAAGACAAGTGGGATCTCAAAGACAGGTGAGTTCTCTAGGACAGGTGAGCTCTCTGATACAGGTGAGATCTCTAGGACAGTTGAGTTCTCTAAGACAGCTGATCTCTCTGATACAAATGAATTCTCTAAGACATGTGGGTTCTCTAAGACAGGTGAGTTCTCTAGGACAGGTGAGCTCTCTGATGCAAGTGAGTTCTCTAAGACAGGTGGGTTCTCTAAGACAGGTGAGTTCTCTAGGACAGGTGAGCTCTCTGATACAGGTGAGTTCTCTAAGACAGGTGAGTTCTCTAGGACCGGTGAGCTCTCTGACCCAGGTGAGTTCTCTAAGACAGTTGAGTTCTCTAGGACAGGTGAGCTCTCTGATACAGGTGAGTTCTCTAAGACAGTTGAGTTCTCTGGGACAGGTCAGCTTTCTGATACAGGTGAGCTCTCTAGGACAGATGAGTTCTCTGATACAGCTGAATTCTCTAAGACAGGTGGGTTCTCTGAGACAAGTGAATGCACTAAGACAGGTGAGCTCTCTGATACAGGTGAATTCTCTAAGACATATGGGTTCTCTAAGACAGGTGAGTACACTAAGACAGGTGAGCTCTCTGATACAGGTGAGTTCTCTAGGACAGGTGAGTACTCTGATACAGCCGAGTTCTTTAAGACAGGTGAATTCTCTAAGACAGGTGGGTTCTCTAAGACAGGTGAGTTCTCTAAGACAGGTGAGCTCTCTGATACAGGTGAGTTCTCTAGGATAGGTGAGCTCTCTGTTACAGGTGAGTTCATTAAGACAAGTGGGATCTCAAAGACAGGTGAGTTCTCTAGGACAAGTGAGCTCTCTGATACAGGTGAGTTCTCTAAGACAGTTGAGTTCTCTAGGACAGGTGAGGTCTCTGATGCAAGTGAGTTCTCTAAGACAGGTGGGTTCTCTAAGACAGGTGAGTTCTCTAAGACAGGTGAGCTCTCTGATACAGGTGAGTTCTCTAAGACAGTTGAGTTCTCTGGGACAGGTCAGCTCTCTCATAAAGGTGAGCTCTCTAGGACAGATGAGTTCTCTGATACAGCTGAATTCTCTAAGACAGGTGGGTTCCCTAAGACAGGTGAGTACACTAAGACAGGTGAGCTCTCTGATACAGGTGAGTTCTCTAGGACAGGTGAGTACTCTGATACAGCCGAGTTCTCTAAGACAGGTGAGTTCTCTAAGACATGTGGTTTCTCTAAGACAGATGAGTTCTCTAGGACAGGTGAGCTCTCTGATACAAGTGAGTCCTCTAAGACAGGTGAGTTCTCTAGGACAGGTGAGTTCTCTAGGACAGGTGAGCTCTCTGATACAGGTGAGTTCTCTAAGACAGGTGAGTTCTCTAGGACAGGTGAGCTCTCTGACACAGGTGAGTTCTCTAAGATAGGTGAGTTCTCTAAGATAGGTGAGCTCTCTGATACAGGTGAGTTCTCTAAGACAGTTGAGTTCTCTGGGACAGGTCAGCTCTCTGATACAGGTGAGCTCTCTAGGACAGATGAGTTCTCTGATACAGCTGAATTCTCTAAGACAGGTGGGTTCTCTGAGACAGGTGAATGCACTAAGACAGGTGAGCTCTCTGATACAGGTGGGTTCTCTAAGACATGTGGGTTCTCTAAGACAGGTGAGTACACTAAGACAGGTGAGCTCTCTGATACAGGTGAGTTCTCTAGGACAGGTGAGTACTCTGATACAGCCGAGTTCTTTAAGACAGGTGAATTCTCTAAGACATGTGGTTTCTCTAAGACAGGTGAGTTCTCTAAGACAGGTGAGCTCTCTGATACAGGTGAGTTCTCTAGGATAGGTGAGCTCTCTGTTACAGGTGAGTTCATTAAGACAAGTGGGATCTCAAAGACAGGTGAGTTCTCTAGGACAAGTGAGCTCTCTGATACAGGTGAGTACACTAAGACAGGTGAGTTCTCTGATACAGCTGAATTCTCTAAGACATGTGGGTTCTCTAAGACAGGTGAGCTCTCTAATGCAAGTGAGTTCTCTAAGACAGGTGGGTTCTCTAAGACAGGTGAGTTCTCTAGGACAGGTGAGCTCTCTGATACAAATGAGTTCTCTAAGACAGGTGAGCTCTCTGATACAGGTGAGTTTTCTAAGACAGGTGAGTTCTCTAGGACCGGTGAGCTCTCTGATACAGGTGAGTTCTCTAAGACAGTTGAGTTCTCTGGGACAGGGCAGCTCTCTCATAAAGGTGAGCTCTCTAAGACAGATGAGTTCTCTGATACAGCTGAATTCTCTAAGACAGGTGGGTTCTCTAAGACAGGTGAGTACACTAAGACAGGTGAGCTCTCTGATACAGGTGAGTTCTCTAGGACAGGTGAGTACTCTGATACAGCCGAGTTCTCTAAGACAGTTGAGTTCTCTAAGACATGTGGTTTCTCTAAGACAGATGAGTTCTCTAGGACAGGTGAGCTCTCTGATACAAGTGAGTCCTCTAAGACAGGTGGGTTCTCTAAGACAGGTGAGTTCTCTAAGACAGGTGAGCTCTCTGATACAGGTGAGTTCTCTAGGACCGGTGAGCTCTCTGATACAGGTGAGTTCTCTAAGACAGTTGAGTTCTCTAGGACAGGTGAGCTCTCTGACACAGGTAAGTTCTCTTACACAGGTGGGTTCTCTAAGACAGGTGAGTTCTCTGATACAGGTGAGTTCTCTAAGACAGGTGAGCTCTCTGATACAGGTGAGTTTTCTAGGGTAGGTGAGCTTTCTGATACAGGTGTGTTCTCTAGGACAGGTGACCTCTCTGATACAGGTGAGTTCTGTAATTAAGGCGGGTTCTGAGTGCTCTGAGATTGGTAAGAGAAAGAAGGTGTGATACTGAGAGATGAGTAGGGTTGTGTCAGTTATTAAGTAATACTGTACCTTAGATCAGACAGCATTCTCAATCATTCAGTCACTGAACTTCTCACTGCAAGTCATTCAGTTTCATAGGGTAACAGATGAGTTTAACAGTTTAATAACTCTTAGCTAATCTTTATTGTTTGGTAACTTGTGAATTATTTAGTGTGTACTATGAATTATTCTGTAACTACTCTGAAACAAATGTCCACATTCTGCAGTTCTGAGAGTAAAGAATTAAAGTGTGGACCCTCAAACAGACCCTTTAATGATGTAACCTCTCAACAGTGTCTATTACAGAGCTCCTTAGTGGGCAGAGCCTGTAGAGGGAGAGTGTGAGCAGGTGAAGGTTTGAAGGGTTCGGCCGGTTTGACCTTTTCTGCTCCTCCTTAGTCCTGAGAGGTTAGATTCTTTAGGTCAGTCCAGCTGAGCAGGTTCTTCTGAATAACATGCCTGCTCTGGGTGTGTCTGCCACTACACACACACACACACACACACACACACACACACACACACACACACACACACACACACACACACACACACACGCAGCCCGTCTATTTGCATTTGCCTATACAGCACTGTGCAAAAGTGTAATCGGGCGGAAGGCAGGAACTGTATAAATACTTCATGATAAATGGACCAATAGCAATGATCCCATATAACCTGGAATAAAACCACAGATTTGCATTAACAGATTTTTTTAATTAAAGCTAATTTCCCTTCTCCTATAAAGAATATAATATTAGAACACATGCAAATAAACATAAATGGAAAGGAAATGAAAATGATAACATTTCTATTCAGGTTGATTTTTGTACAACCATCCAGTGTTGAGCACTGAAGGTGCCAGTGTTACTGATATTGCTGATTAATGATACTCCAATGGAACTCCAGTGATAAACAAATTCATAGCACTAGCTAGAAACTGAAGTGTGATAACTGAGTGAGGAGAATATAAACAGGCTAAAATATGGTGAGCAGCGCTGCTATCATCGCCCTGTAAAGCCTGAAATAATCATTTAAAAGTCAGGGAGTTTTCACACCACGTTGTACATCTTTACTGATTAACGTCACACACAGAGTCAAAAAGAAGGTCCAGCTCAATGTTTCGGCCACATGTAATATAAAAATCAATATCATGCTGATGATATGATGACATCCATCCATTTTCTAAGCCGCTTCTCCGTCAGGGTCGTGGGGGGAGTGCTGGAGCCTATCCCAGCAGTCTTCGGGCGAAAGGCAGGATACAACCTGGACAGGTCGCCAGTCCATCGCAGGGCAGACACACAGACACAGACAGTCACTCACACCTAGGGGCAATTTAGCACATCCAATTGGCCTGACTGCATGTCTTTGGACTGTGGGAGGAAACCGGAGAACCGGGAGGAAACCCACACAGATACACGGAGAACATGCAAACTCAGAACATGCATGTGATGACAGTAGTAGATAATTCACTCACATCCTCAGAAGACGCTCCTTCACCAAGTTTACACTGAGTTCTCTCTGAATTCTCCTTCAAAGCACTCGCAAAATTCAGATTCATCCACTTATGGGGGGCCAAAGCACAACCGATGTTCCAAAATGTTCTTCTGCATGTTACATGCAGTTACACATTTCAACCAATTCCCCAAATCTTACATAGCGTTGCTTTAACAGCTCTAAAAGAATTAGAAGGTTGCAGAGGCAGGTACATACAGCGAGTTTCAGCTAGGTCTCAGTCTGCACTACTACAGGTGATTAGAAGCATCAAGATAGGAAAATATATGAAAATGGCTTCAATAATTTACCACATTAATATGTTATTAATGCATTACTTTGCTCTTTTGATAGTTTATTTCTATATAGGTTTTTCAGGCAAAAAGGCAATGGTTATATAAGGATGAATGGCTCTTCTTACCTATGATGCAGAACCTCTTGTATATGCTCCAAAATCCTGTCAGAAATCCTATGGCATCAAAAAGAGGTCCACTATTTTGTATTATGAGTTAAAAGGCTACATTTAAAAGTACACCTTCATATAAAAAGAAGGTTCTTCATTAGCTCATTAGTTAAGGCAATGGTTATATAGAAATTTGAAACATTTAAATGTGTAAATGCTTCTTTGCATTGTTAAATTGTTCTTCTGTGTGATATAGAACCTCTAATATATGCTTTTTTAAGAACCTTTAAAAATGTGCTATATACAGCACCCAAAATGGTTCCACTATTGTTACAAGTCAGATATAACAACAACAATGATTCTATATACTGTAGTTGGGGTTCCAAATGCCAGTCCTGGTGGCACTATGCACATCTTAGTGCTTTATTTCCTTGAGCACACTTAATTAACAATTAACTAATTAACAAAAGCATCTCATTGACTGTGGTGTGTAAAGTCTCCAGGACCTCCAGGACTAGGACTGGGAGCCCCTGCAGTAAGTCTGAACTATCGCTTTAATTGCAAGTATTGCTCAGTGAGGTGCTGATGGGCAGCAGTGGAGCTCTGAATCCTCTCTCAGATCAGAGAGACAAAGAGAGAAAAACCTCCCAAACAGCCAGAACTGCTGCGCTGGAACAATCCGGCTGCTCCCCGCCATGTTGCCCGCCGCGTTCCCCGCCTCCGCATCAAATCCCACACAATAACAGACTCATATCAACAATAGAACGATATCAGATACCATCTGCTCAGCTGACTGTTCGGTGCTTCAGTCTGCCTGTCCATCCGTCCGTCTGTCTTTCTGAGTTCTAACTGTCTGACAAATGGTGTGAAACTGAAGAGATCTCTAACTCAGTACTCCATACTGCAAAAATGATATCTTACCAAGTGAAATGATCTTGACCCTCCACAACGCGGTGTTGCCATATGGCAACAATTACTTTATCTCAATTTTACTAAAATCAGTCATATAAAGTCTGTGTTTTCCTATTTAATTATGGAAAAATGGTCTGGGGACACGGGAATAGGCTTGTCCATTACTGAGGCCGAAGTCGCTAAGGTAGTTAAAAAGCTCCTTGGCGGCAGGGCTGCAGGGGTGGATGAGATCCGTCCCGAGTTCCTCAAGGCTCTGGATGTTGTGGGGCTGTCTTGGCTGACACGCCTTTTCAACATTGCATGGACATCGGGGGTGGTGCCACTTGATTGGCAGACTGGGGTGGTGGTGCCTCTTTTTAAAAAGGGGGACCGGAGGGTGTGTTCCAACTACAGGGGAATCACACTCCTCAGCCTCCCTGGTAAGGTCTATGCAAGGGTACTGGAGAAGAGAGTCCGGCTTATAGTCGAACCTCGGATTCAGGAGGAGCAGTGCGGGTTCCGCCCTGGTCGTGGAACACTGGACCAACTCTTTACCCTCTCCAGGATTCTCGAGGGTTCATGGGAGTTTGCCCAACCAGTCCACATGTGCTTTGTGGATTTGGAGAAGGCATTCGACTGTGTTCCCCGGGGTATTCTGTGGGAGGTGCTTCGGGAGTACAGGGTACATGGCTCTTTGCTACGAGCCATTCAGGCCCTGTACAAACAAAGCAGGAGTTTGGTTCGCATGGCCGGCAGTAAGTCAGACTTTTTCCCAGTGAGAGTTGGACTCCGTCAGGGCTGCCCTTTGTCACCGATTCTATTCATAATTTTTATGGATAGAATTTCTAGGCGCAGTCAGGGGATGGAGGGTGTCCGGTTTGGTGACCTCAGGGTCACATCGCTGCTGTTTGCAGATGATGTGGTCCTATTGGGGACATCAGGCCGTGAACTTCAGCTTTCACTGGATCGGTTTGCAGCCGAGTGTGAAGCGGCCGGGATGAGGATCAGTACCTCCAAATCCGAGGCCATGGTTCTCACGCGGGAAAGGGTGGAGAGCCCTCTCTGGGTCGGGGATGAGCTCAAGTGGAGGGGTTTAAGTATCTTGGGGTCTTGTTCACGAGTGATGGTACAAGGGAGCGGGAGATTGACAGGCGGATTGGTGCTGGGTCAGCAGTGATGCGGGCTCTTTACCGGTCTGTTGTGGTAAAGAAAGAGCTGAGCCATAAGGCAAGGCTCTCGATTTACTGGTCGATCTATGTTCCCACCCTCACCTATGGTCATGAGCTTTGGGTAATGACCGAAAGAACGAGATCGCGAATACAAGCGGCTGAAATGAGTTTCCTCCGCAGGGTGGCTGGACTCTCCCTTAGAGATAGGGTGAGAAGTTCGGTCATCCGGGAGGGACTCGGAGTAGAGCCGCTGCTTCTTCACGTCGAGAGGAGCCAGTTGAGGTGGTTCGGGCATCTTGTTAGGATGCCTCCTGGACGCCTCCCTTGGGAGGTGTCACAGGCAAGTCCACCGGGGAGGAGACCCCGGGGAAGACCCAGGACACGCTGGCGTGACTATATCGCCCAGCTGGCCTGGGAGCGCCTCGGAATCCCTCCCAGGGAGCTAGTGGAAGTGGCTGGGGAAAGGGAGGTCTGGGCTTCATTGCTCAGGATGCTGCCCCCGCGACCCGAACCCCGGAGAAGCGGAAGATGATGGATGGATGGATGGATGGATGGTCTTTTACTTTAAAAGGACGAACACGTCATGACCAGGAATTCTTATTATGATGTTGTTATTACCATACTTTCCAAATACCATTGAAATTGTATCAATTTCCAATATTTGTAAATATGAGGTCATACATTTCACTAAGTATTAGTTGGATTTGTCAGCCACACTGCTGTGTCTGATCCACTCATACCAGCACAACACACGCTAACACACCACCACCACATCAGTGTCACTGCAGTGCTGAGAATGATCCACCACTCAAATAGTACCTGCTCTGTGAGGGTCCATGGGGGTCCTGACCACTGAAGAACAGGGTAAAAGGGGGCTAATAAAGTATCAGAGAAACATATGGACTACAGTCTGTAACTGTAGAACTACAAAGTGCAGCTATACAGTAAGTGGAGCTGATAAAATGGACAATGAGTGCAGAAACAAGGAGGTGCATTGTTAAAATAATGGCCTTTGTTTAACCCTGATGTCATATCCCATAATGGCCTGCAGGACAGCTCAGCGTCACCATCACAGTAATTTCCTGTGTTATTACAGAAAATATCCTCAGATTTTTTCACAATTAAATGATGAATGTGATACTTTATCATAACATTTTGTGTTAAATGTGAAATCCTAGCAATAATTAATGATGCATTCAAAAATACCATTTAAAAAGAAAGAAAGAAAGAAAGAAAGAAAGAAAGAAAGAAAGAAAGAAAGAAGTTTGTGTTCTCTCACTGGCTGAGGGAGCTAGGGAGGACTGGGGTTGGGAACCTTCCTGGTGGGCCACATCTCAAGACCAGCCGTAACACCTTCAACCCTTAATTCCCCTTCATGTGTATCTAGGCTAACGTCCTGCAGGTGAAAAGTGAGGATGCCGTTGTTTCTAATCTGCCTGCTGAGGTTTTTGAAAGAATTGTGTCATAGAGGAATGTTGGAACATGCTGTAGGCCGTTGGATGCTTGTCATATTTGAGAGGTCCATGGCTACGAGTGGCATTTTTTACATGCATGAAGAAAGAATCTGTACGACACACCTCAAAGGAAAAAATGTGTGTTTAACCCCGAGAGCAGCGGCACTCCTGTGACTGAGTGATAAATCTACACACCCAGCCGAGAGACACTACAGTGTCACTCTGAGTGACTGTTCCACTCTAGAACATAGAACAGCTCAGGTCAACTGTTTCTGACCTGCTACTTTCAGATACTTCAATAGGATCACAGTCAGCATAATATACTGTAAATGTATATCACCAAAAGCAGAATATACTGTACATGTATATGGTTCTGTATAGCATAGTAGAATTAGCTTTATGTGATAATTTGCAGATAGTGTGGTGAAAAATCAAGTTTTCTTTTACAGAATTTGTTGAGTTTTCTTCAGTTTTAGCACTTGAGCTACGAGGCTAGTGTAGCTAACAAGTAATGCTAACTGCTCAATTATAAGTGCATGATTTTAGATATCTACTACTCACCTTAAACCATGTGGAGGTGTTCAGTAATATCTTATAGACTTAATTATGTGGTTTCTGACACTGTATGAGCACTGTTATCTGTAAGAATAGATCAGATTGCTTTAGCACAGCTAAAAACAGTAGCAACTGTGCGCTTTGGTCCATGTTTATAGAAGCAGAAACCAAGTGGGGAACGTTCAGGGCCATCTAGGCCTTTAGAGAAGGTCTAATGATTGTTTTTGATGTGTATAATATTTCATGTCTATAATATTTATTTGATAGAATCATCATATTTGCTGTATTTGACCTCTATCTGCATTGTACTAACACTCATATCTCATGTTTTCATTGGAAACAAGAGGGTGAAATTTTTAAAATGCACAAAAGAAATCTACCCAATCAGGATGATTTTCTCCATGGTTTCTAGATAGACACTGTATAGCGAGCTCTCTTGTTTGTTAAGACGTTAGGAGCTGCACTGAAGGCCTTACATATTAGACTAACTACCAACATCATTAAGAAAATGGGACCACTTCCATCCCAAAATGTCTTCTGTAGGTTCTAGCCTTGTCACTGACTGTGGATACAAGTCATACTCTAAGCAGGCTCTGGTTAGTTGTTAGGAATGTAGCTCTATGGACTGTTTACTGAAAGACTCAGACATTTCAAAGAAGCTTCAAAAGTCTGTGCTTAATCTAGAACGGCCAAAAAATGTTCATGTGAATTGCTGCTAACATGCTACTAGGATATCTTGTAGGTGCTAGCAAAAATTAGCATTGTTGTAGAGGTGTTTTTTCTTCTTTTCAGAATTTATGGCCCAAACTAATCTCATCTAATAGGTATGGTTTGCCTCAGCAGGAAAACACATGAACAAGTTTATTATTTAACAATAGGTATGATTTGTGCATGCAGTTAGCTCCATGCTAATTAGCTTCAATTACTTGTTAACTGCACTAGCCACATCTCCAGTGCAGCAAACTTCAGACCAGTGGTGGACAGTAACATGTAAGTACATGTAATTGGTTTCTGTACTTAAGTAGTTTTTTCGTGTATCTGTACTGAAGTTTTTCCATTTGGGCGACTTTTTACTTTCACTCCACTACATTTCAAAGTCAAAGTATCTGACTTTTTCCTCCACTACATTTTGTAGTAAAACTTTTTGTGCAAAATTTTGGGAGAATCTATTCGACATAAATGATGAACTAACCTAACTTTGTGTAAATAGAGCACAATATAGAAATATGGACACATATGCAGTCGTGACTGACGCGTCTTTTTACTGAAATTATACAAACGCTTTCATTTTATAGTAAATTAGTCTGGGCTGGTTTATGTTTATGAACAGAGACCTACAGATCAACATAGTAAAGGAGCTCATTTGTGATCCTGAGTTTAAAGCCAGTTTTTATTAAACTTAGACTTGTAACTAAGTTGTAAATAAATCTTAAATTGAAACTTTGCTTGTGTGTAAAAAGTGATTTCAGAGCCACTCGGTTCTCCCTGATGGAAACTGTTTACCTTCAGTGTTTTGTGCTTATGATCATTTTAATAGACGTCAGCGTCACTAATTAATGACATTCTATTAAAAGACTGGTTTACCAAGAGAGACACTGGAGGATTTTCACCTAAAATGAGTTCATGAAGCGAGTCTAGTTATAAAAATGATAACAGGACATTAAAGTCATAATTAATCTTTCAGTACTTTTACTTTCAATACTTTTGAAGCCAGATACTTTAAAGCATTGAAGACAGATATATTTGATTTGGATACTTCGTCCACCACTGCTTCAGACACCAAACATGTCCAGACTAGCAGATTACATTTAATTGGGAACAGGTGTAAAATAGATTTTTAGTTGTGTTTTTGTTTGTTTTGTTACTTTGATACACTGAGTCTACCTCTTATTGACTCATTCACTTATTTGATCGTCTGTTTTGGTGTAAATTTATCCCCAAGATTTTTCACCATCTCCGCCATGCTTGTGCAACCCAGTAATGCACCTTACACAGAGGGCCGTGCAGAACCACACCCACAGCCGAGCTCCACCTGCAGCAAGAATGCACCCTTGATTGTCACTCTACTGAGCCAGATCTTGTGGCGCTAGTCGCTTTTTCACAAATCCCACGGAACCATAACACACCTTATGCAAATCTCACCCTACCTCTCACAGGAATGCTGAAGAATGACAACCTGCCCCCAAACATACACCCACATACACAGTGTAATACTTTGAAGCTGCCATTGTTTTGAGGTTTCTGTGTACACATGCACACCTACGCTTGTGTGGATGGAAGCTGGTGACATTTGGCTGCTTCTCATCAGCATCTGAGGAATTTTAAAGGCATTCCTGGCTTTCACTGACTCCATAAGAGCCTGTCTGAGAGGACCTTTACAGCAGAGTCGGAGGAGCTACTCAAAAACATTACTGATAACTCATCACTGCTCTCTAAACGCAGCGGCTCATTGCACTACTTCACTCCTTACTTTACTTCTGAGTTACTTTCTAACACCACTGTAGCTAGAACATTTGGAACAGGGTGGCCAGGTGTGATCCAGATATGTTGGGCTCACACACTGCTACACACTTTAAAAAGATGGTTCTTCAAGGGTTCTTCAGTAAAGAAAATGATTCTATATAGAACCATAAACACTTGAAGAACCTTGATTAGAACTTGAAACCTTGATTAAAGGTTTCTTTGCATCATGAAATCGTTCTTCAGGTTGGTGGAGAATGTGTTGTAGATGATTCTATGTAGAACCTTTTTGAAAATGGTTCTTCTACTGTTAAGATTTGTTAAGATAACATCTGCTGCCATCCAAGTAGCGTCTTTTTCAGGGGCGTTCCTGCTTATTTCAGCAAGACAATGCCAAGCCACATTCTGCACGTGTTACAACAGCGTGGCTTCATAGTAAAAGAGTGCGGGTACTAGACTGCAGTCCAGACCTGTCTCCCATTGAAAATGTGTGGTGCATTATAAAGCACAAAATACGACAACGGAGAACCCGGACTGTTGAGCAACTGAAGTTGTACTTCAAGCAAGAATGGGAAAGAATTCCACCTACAAAGCTTCAACAATTAGTGTCCTCAGTTCCCAAACGCTTATTGAGTGATGTTAAAAGGAAAGGTGATGTAACACAGTGGTAAACACACCCCTGTCCCAACTTCTTTGGAACGTGTTGCAGGGATCAAATTCAAAATGAGTGAATATTTGCGAAAAACAATAAAGTTTATCTGTTTGAACATTAAATATCTTGTCTTTGTAGTGTATTCAATTGAATGTAGGTTGAAAAGGATTTGCAAATCATCGTCTTCTGTTTTTATTTCTATTTTACACAACGTCCCAATTTTATTGGAATTGGGGTTGTAGATGGGTCTATATAGAACCTTTTTGAAAAGGGTTTTATATAGCACCAAAAAAGGTTCTGCTGTTGTTTACGATGTCAGGCTTGTAACAATAGAAAAAACATGAAAACATAGAGAACCCTTTGCAAGATTAAAGGGTTATTTGCATTATGAACAAGTTCTTCAGATTGATGGAGAATGTGTTGTGTATGGTTCCATATATAGCCTTTTAGAACAAGGTTGAGTATAGCATGAAAAAGGGGTCTTCTATTGTTACAATGTCACAGCTTGTAACGACAGAAGAATCATGAACACTCAAATAACCTTTTGCATGAGTAAAGGGTTCTTCAGATTGATGGAGATTGTGTTGTAAATGGTTCTATCTAGAACAAATGTGAAAAGGCTTCTATATAGCAAAAAAAAGGTTCTTCTATTATTTAAATGTCCTGGCTTGTAACAATAGAAGAACAATGAACACTCAGAGAACCGTTTGCATGAATAAAGTGTTCTTTGCATGAAGAACATGTTCTTCAGGTTGATGGAGATTGTGTTGTAGATGGTTCTATCTAGAACCTTTTTGACAAGTGTTCTATATAGCACCCACAAGGGTTGCATAGTGAAATGGTTTTTTGGATTGATGGACAATATGTTGCATGTTGCTCAGCCTCACAGTGCAGAATGTGACAGTACCAGTTTCAGAGGGAATCAGTCCAAACTTCTCTTTATTCCACAGAAGCAGCTCAGTGGCATAGAGCTCAGCTGACCGTGGTCGAGAGGAAGCATGTAAATCACACTGACAATATCTGAATAATTCAGCCTGTTAATGTTTGACTGGGTGGACTGTGCTCTGCACTCTGTCACCCACTGACTGACCCACTGCACTCTGTATCAGAGACCACGGCAGCCTGGAAGTAGAGTCTGGCATGGCTATCATAATCAAATCAAATCACGTTTACAGTCAAATCACATTCACACAGATGAGTGAAAATACTTAAATATACAAAATATAAATATGCAAAAAAGATATATAATATACACATTTTTTGTGCATAGTGCACCATTCCAATATACAGTGTACAGTAATATATGTATGAAATGCAAGCTATAATATGTACAGTTGTCTGTATTTTCATATGTGATCAGATGCCACCTGTGCAACAAGTCCAGTTGTGAAGTTTCCTCACTACTAAATATTCCACAATCAACGGTCGGTGGTATTATAACAAAGTGGAAGCGATTGGGAACGACAGCAACTCAGCCAGAAAGTGGTTGGCCATGTAAAATGACAGCGCGGGGTCAGCAGATGCTGAGGCACATAGCGCACAGAGGTCACCAACTTTCAATCGCTACAGACCTCCAAACTTCATGTGGCCTTCAGATTAGCTATAGAACAGCGTAGAGAGCTTCATGGAATGGGTTTCCATGGCTGAGCAGCTGCATCCAAGCCTTACATCACCAAATTAAGTTTCCCTTTCCACCTTAAACCACACACTACTTCAGGAAGTGATCTCCTGAAGCCAAAGCAGCTCTCAGGGATTGTTTCGAGTCCATGAAATGGAGTGCACTGCAGGAGCCATATGGGGAGGACATTGAGGGGATTGCACACTGCAAGACGGACTACATGAACTTTCGCATGGACGTTGTTGTTCCTGTGAAAATTGTACGCTGCTTTGCTAATAACAAGCCCTGGATAACCAGTGATGTCTGATTAAGAAGAAAGCCTTTAAAGACAACAACCAGGAGGAGCTAAGGAGCATACAGAGGGAGCGCAAAGTCCAATTGTGAGAGGCCAAGGAGTCTTACAGGATGAAGGTGGAGCACAAGTTAAGGAAGAATAACATGAGGGTGTCACAATTGGCTCCTCCCAGTCAAACAGTACATCTTGTGCTTGTGCTTTTTGTTTGATCCTAGTCCGGCCCTTTGTTTTGTGACTCCGCCCCTGATTGTCACCACCTTTTTTTCGCCTGTCCCTCGTTATTCCCGTGTTTTATAAGCCTCGTGTTTGCCCTTTGTTTTCGCTAGTCTTTGTATTGTTTGATGTACTGTTTGTTGTTGACCCTGTTGTTATGACCCTGGATTTGCCCATAATAAAAGTCACTTATCTCAGCGTATGCGTCCGCCTCCTCGCTCCACATCACAGAGGGAGGTATGGAATGGTATGAAGACCATTGCAGGCTGTAAGCAGAGGATGGACAGTGCATTAGACGTTGACGCAGAGAGAGCCAATGAGTTCAACATCTTCTACTTCTTTGACTGCCCTGTTCCACACCCTCCCTTTTCTCAGCTCCTGGTGCTTCAGTTTCTGTCTGCATGGACATCAACACCTCATCTGCTGCTATTGATATTCATGCAACCCTCCCAAATGCTGACGGCACAGACCCCCTCTACCCCTTCCTCACACATCAAAGCATCTGATCTGATCTGCAGCACCACTATAGCCCCCCCCCCACCGGCACATCTTCATTGCAGATCAAGTTTCAAGTGAGCTGAGGAAACTCCACACAAGGAAGGCAGCTGGTCCAGACAAAGTATGTCCAAGACTACTTAGGTCCTGTGTTGCTCAGCTGGGGGCACCCCTACAGGACATCTTCAAACTGAATCGCTCAGGGAGAGTTCCCACACTGTGGAAGATATCATGCCTCATTCCAGTACTTCTTCTATACCTTCTCAGACCCCAGGTTCAACACACAACAGACCCCTTGCAGTTTGCCTACAGGGAGAATGTGGGAGTGGAGGATGCCATGCTATACCTCCTCCATTGTGCCCTCTCTTACCTGGACAAGGGTGGTTGCACTGTAAGAGTCATGTTCTTTGATTTTTCCAGTGCCTTTAATACCATTCAGCCCCTCCAACTGAGAGACAAGCTGGTTAACATGCAAGTGGATCCACACCTCGTCTCCTAGATTACTGACTACCTCACTGGCAGACCTCAGTATGTCAGGCCGAAGGACTGTGCATCAGAGACTGTGGTCAGCAACACAGGAGCACCACAAGGGACTGTACTTTCCCCCTTTCTGTTCACACTGTACACCTCAGACTTTCAGTACAACTCTGAGTTGTGCCACATGCAGAAGTTTTTGGATGACACTGCCATTGTGGCTTGTGTAAGGGGAGGGCAGGAGGAGGAGTACAAGACCCTGGTGAAGGACTTTGTGGAGTGGTGCCGTGAACACTCTATTGAGGAGGTTGAAGTGGAGAGGGTAATGACCTACAGGTATCTCTGGCTGCAACTGGATGATAGGTTGACAACACAGACATCCTGTACAGGAAGGGTCAAAGCAGGTTCTACTTCCTGAGGAGGCTGAGGTCCTTTAACATCTGTAAGAAGCTCCTGCAGATGTTCTATCAGACCATGGTTGCCAGCTGTCTTTTTTATGCTGTGGTGTGCTGGGGAGGTAGCATAAAAAGAAAAGACGATATGCGACTGGACAAGCTGGTCAGGCGAGTGGGGTCAGTGGTCGGTGTGGAACTGGACTCTGTGGTCAAGGTGGCTGAGAGAAGGACATTACACAAACTGCTCTCAATTATGGAGGATGGTGGCCACCCACTGCACACCATCATCATGGACAGGAGGAGCATGTTTAGTGGCAGGTGGCTGTCACAGAGCTGCTCAACCGACAGATTCAGGAGATCCTTTGTCCCCAGAGCCATCAGGCTCTTCAACTCTTCCCAGGGGAGCCAGCAGAGAAGGGTGGAGAGAGAGGAGGACTGAATCTGAATCTCATGCTTATCTTGTGTTTCTTTATCCACCTGCACTTTCATCTGCACACACAGCGTGCAGCACATAGTACACTTTCTGCATACCTCATTGCACATCTGGTACATCTGGACTCTAGACACTTTATTTGGTATAATATATGCACATATTTATTTATTCAGTCAGTGGTCATTATATGCCGTTACCTGTAAATTATTGTACAGTCATTATTGTCCTGCATCGCTCATCTCAGGTTATAGATATTAAGCACAGATTGTTGTATTTTTTTGTATTTGTATATATGCCTGTAGATAGGATCTGGTATATTTATTATGTTATATGTCTACACCCTTATTACAGTTACTGTACAGTGTTGTGTGTCTGCTACTGGCTGCTAAATTTCCTTCGGTATCCATAAAGTATCTATCAATCTGTTTTTTTGTCTATCTATCTATCTATCTATCTATCTATCTATCTATCTATCTATCTATCTATCTATCTATCTATCTATCTATCTATCTATCTGTCTGTCTGTCTGTCTGTCTGTCTGTCTGTCTGTCTGTCTGTCTGTCTGTCTGTCTGTCTGGAGCCAGAATGTAACTGCTGCACTATTTAAGGTGAGCAGCTGGAGTGATTATAAACACAAAGAAGTCCATTTATCTCCAAATTATCGATGTTCATCTTAAAGTTCTCTCTTTGCCGTTTTGTTAGCTACTAACTAGGCAATACTGTCGTCTATGTTGCTATGGTGACCAGCAGTCTGCTCTGATCTTCAGGGTTACAGGGTGAATTAGCAGTTCTACATTAACTCCAGCGTTTAAGACCATTTATTGTTAAACTGTACAGGAGAATTATTTTACTTTTACCTACAAACCTGATTCTGCTGTGGAGTCACAACAGGACAGTAAAAAAGTCGCATGCGTCTCCGGAGCCACATGTTGCCAGCTTCTGTTTTATTGTGTTCATAGCAACATTATGCAAGAATTGATTTTTTTTTGCTCTTGGGCTTCCCCTACAGCTGCAGAGTCTATTTTACTTTTTTTGTCATAAATACATACCTCGCTTTGAGCACCCCCTCATGAACAGCTGTACAAGTGTATTTCACTGCTGTCAGAACAAAACCTTGTATCTCCATTTTTGTCATTTTTTTAGTTTCCGACCTAATTTGGAAATACCTGTTGCTCTTTACACTGAGTGTGTTTACATGCCCTCAATACTCAGACCATAATCAGATTTCTGCAGTTACAGCACACTGATTTCTTTGATCAGCGTAAAGTCTAGAAATCCGATTAAGAAATCTGATAAAGAGGCTGAATTTTAGCTCAGTAATCAGATTTCTCAATTCATGGAACCCCTTACTCTGATTTCTTTCATTTCTCTCAGTCTGTGCATGAGTGAAAACAGACTGCAGAACCAGAAATAAGCGAGCAGCGTCACTGCGAGATGCAGCAAAACACTTTTGAAGCGACACTGAAACCAAACACATGCCTGACAAAATGAAGGATTTAAGTATTCTTCCTCTTCTAGATGATGTTTGTTCATATTTTCAGGTAAAATTGTTCGACGTTTTAAAAAAAGCTGTGGCATGAAGTTTGAGTTACGTTTTACATTTACATTGCATCTTCATCTGTGAGTTTATCGGCTGGTTGTAAAGCAGAAATCTGATTACTGTCTGAGTCATGTAGATACTGAGTTTCCCCATGATCTGATTACTGAAGCGCATGCAAATGCATTGATCAGAGTACTGACAAAATCTGATTTTCTGCAGTTATCGGATTACTAAGTGCATGTAAGCACATTCATTGTGTGTAAAATTTATGATGAATGGACCAAAAGAAATGGCCCAAAATTGCTTGGAAAAAGTCTAAACGTTGACTTACATTAAAATTACAGTATGTTTTTCCTTCTCATCTAAAGTTACCGTTATAGAGACACAAGTTTTTCTTCTGATTGCAGCAATTTTTTGATGAGCCAAAGGATCCAGAACTAGCATAGACAACATCAGAAGTGAAACAACCATGATGACTTGCAAGTAAGCCAGTTTACATTTTCTTTGGGGACTATTTTGCCTCACAGCACCCTGTGTATTATGTATCCCTCCACCATGAATGGAGTTTAAGACTGAAATCATGTCAAAACTATCAAACAGCGTCTCAGTCATCGGGCAGTGAATTCATAACCATTTCATGTAGTAACTTAGTGAGGGAACATTTAGAGGTGGACGTCTGGTTCCTATCACCACCACTGTGAACAGTTCTGACTCGGTAAGTTTCTCCAGAACAGAGCATTTCACACCAAACCACTCTGAACGGCTCTGTTTACATCTTAACCATTTAATTATGGTTGGAAAAATGATGGAATTCCTCTTTAAATAAATGAAATTTAAAAATGAAATAGATCTCTGACTGAGGAGGTCTTTTGCACAGTTCCAACACAAATTGAAGACTGTTGGGTGACACTCATGTGGAACTGAAGTCTGCAGGAAGGACGATTTCCGGGAGCATGATTAGATAATACCATCAAAATACCTTCAATCCATGAAACTTAACCTCTTATGGGGGCATTTCTGTTTTTTTGGGGGGGAGGATTTACAGAATGGTCCTGACAGGGGTAGTAATAATAGTCTGAGTTCACACACACACACTCAGTGTGTTTGTTGCAGTGTGTGGAGGTTCGCTGACAGATGAAGAGCCGCTGTGTCCTTGAGCTTCAGCATCTGGAACTAAACACAGGTGAAATTACAGAGTGCTGAGAGATCATGGACTCAACAATGCACACAGGCGCCCCTCACACCCAGGCTCTGCCCACTAATGTAGTCTTGCATAGATACTGTTGTGCGGTCAGAAAAACTAGCCCTAACAGTGTGACCTTTCACTCAGATACTAAATAAATATCATTAGAAATGAATAACCGTAATTGCAATAAGAAGAGAAAGTAGAGGAGGCAGTGGATAGGGCAAGATGGAGGCAGATGATCCACTGTGGCGACCCCTAAAGGGAGCAGCCGAAAGAAGAAGAAGAAGAAGAAGAGAAAATGATAAAATATTGAATATATTTAATTAGAGATGGTTCTTCAAGGGTTCTTTAGCAATGAAAACGATCCCACATAGAACAATAAGCAATCAAAGAACGCCTTGCATGATTAAAACGTTCTTTGAAAATTGTTCTTCAAATTGACAGAGAATGTGTTGAATATAGTTCTATATAGCACCAAAAGGGGTTCTTCTATTGTTACAAGCTTGACATCATAAACAGTAACAGAACCCTCTTTAAAAAGGTTCTGTGCAAAACCATGTACACACATAACAAAACCCTTTATGGTGATAAATAGAACCATTTTCAGAAAGGTTCTGTATAGAACCATATGCACATGTAACAAATTTTTTTTTTAAATTCTATATAGCACCAAAAATGGTTCTGTTATTGTTGATGATGTCAAGCTTGTAACAATAGAAAAACCCTTGTCAAAAAGGCTCTATATAGAACCATGTACAACACATTCTCCTATAATCTGAAGAACGCTTTCACCATGCAAAGAACCCTTTAGTCATGCAAAGAGTTCTTTGAGTGTGCATCATTCTATATTTGCTTTACTAAAGAACACTGGCAGAATCATCTTTGTAAAAAGTGATAATGAATTTTTTTCAAGGCAGTAAAGTTTGCATCATTTTTTAAACTCGGCTGATTTCATTTTGCAGGTTTGTTTCCAGTGAGTTCAGAGTTTGGAGTGAAAGACCTGCAGATATTTACCTTCCAGGTTCTTTCATTGGTGGAAAAATGCAGACAAACACAGATCAGCAGAGCGTGTAGCTCACTCAGACAGATCCACACTGACTATAACAGAAGTTTAATACAGATGATCTTTGTTTTGTTTGTCAGTTCTAAGGCATTTTCTACATCACAGCCTGATCAGGTCTATTTGTGGAAAATAATCACAGGAGTAAATATTTGTACCAGTATTAGTGACAGTGCTGTATTGGAAATTGAGCCAAAAGGCAAAACACGCAAAAGGTGTTTAAGCACCTTTGGACTAAAAGAGCTTTAATAATAGCTTTTAAGCAGAGTTTAGAAAAGTCAAGCGCCACATCATTATTTCAAATTTACTCTTCATACCGAGAAGCTCTGATGAACGTTAAGCTGAACATAAATACATACAAAACTTCAGCAGAGCTGCTTTATCATAAACTAAACCTGTGCAGTGAGATTTTTTTACTCAGATTTCAGAGGAAGGAAAAGTGCTCAGCGCTTTGAGAGGCAGTTACAGCATGTAAGTTACAGCATGTAATCATCGATTCATACAGTTACAGCATGTAAGTGGGTGACAGCAGGACAAGGTCATCTGTGTAGAGGAGAAATTTAACTTCTGTGTGGTTTAGTGTCAGGCCAGGTGTTGCACATTTCTCCAGTAACATCGCTAAATCATTAATGTATATGTTAAATAGAGTAGGGGACAAGCTTCTCTCTCTCTCTCTCTCTCTCTCCTCTCTCTCTGTCTCTCTCTGTCTCTCTCAGTCTCTCTCTCTCTCTCTCTCTCTCTCACTGTACTCTGCTCTCTCTCTCTCTCTCTCTCTCTCTCTCTCCTCTCTCATACACACACTGTACTCTACTCTCTCTCTCGCTCTCTCACTCATTCACTGTACTCTCACTCTGTCCCTCTCTCTGTCTCTCTCTCAAAGTTCAAAGTTCAAAGTAGCTTTATTGGCAGGACTGTTTTGGGTACAATGTTACCAAAGCATATAAAATTCAACTCAAAGTGTAAAATATTTTGTAGAACTAAAAAACAAATATAGAATTAATAATAACAATGATGTCATATTGAAATAAAAGCAACAATGTTAAATAAAGCACATGAATAAATGTTGTAAAACCTGGTAAAGTAAATAATAAAGTAAATTATTAATTATTATGTATAATATAATATATGTTGTTATTCTTTCTCTCTCTCTTTTTCTCTTATATATATATATATATATATATATATATATATATATATAACAAATGAGCATAGAAACAAGGAGGTGGTCATGTTGTTATACCTGATCGGAGTACATGTGTGTATATACTGTTTAAGGCTCTGGCCAAGGAATGGGCCACGAAACCTCTGCATCCAAATATTTCTGAAACTGCTGATCTACTGGGATTTTCACGCACAACCATCTCTAGGGTTTACAGAGAACAGTCAGAAAAAGAGAAAATGTCCAGTGAGCGGTCAGTTGTGTGGACGAAAATGCCTTGTTGATGTGAGAGGTCAGAGGAGAATGGGTAGACTGGTTCCAGATGATAGAAAGGCAACAGCAACTCAAAAAACCAACCAAAATCTCTGAGGAATGTTTTCAACACCTTGTTGAAAGTATGCCACAAAGAATAAAGGCAGTTCTGAAGTCACTAGCAAGGTGTACCTAATAATGTGGCTGGTGAGTGTATATTTGCCATTATTTGAAAACACCTGCTACCCTTTAAATAGTATGTAAATTTCATGATAAATGACCTAAAAAGGAGAGACAAGATGCGACTGGTCAAGCTGGTCAGGCGAGCGTGGTCAGTGGTCGGTGTGGAACTGGACTCTGTGGTCAAGGTGGCTGAGAGAAGGACATTACACAAACTGCTCTCCATTATGGAGGATGATGGCCACCCACTGCACACCATCATCATGGACAGGAGGAGCATGTTTAGTGGCAGGTTGCTGTCACAGAGCTGCTCAACCGACAGATTCAGGAGATCCTTTGTCCCCAGAGCCATCAGGCTCTTCAGCTCTTCCCAGGGGGACCAGCAGAGAAGGGGGGGACTGAATTTGTATCTCATGCTTATCTTGTGTTTTATCTATTCATCTGCACATATAGACAGTGTGCTGCACATATTGCACTTTCTGCATAGCTCATTGCACATCTTGCACACCTGGACAATACAATATATGCACATATTTATTTATTCATTCTGTGGTCGTTATATGCCGTTGTCTGTAAATTTTGGTTCAGTCATTATTGTACTGCATCTCCCATCTCAGGTTATAGATATTATCACAGTCTGTGGGTTTCTTTCTATTTGTATATATGCCTGTAGATAGGATCTGGTCTATTTATTCTTCTTATATGTCTACACCCATTTACGGTTACTGTATAGTGTTGTGTGTCTGCTACTGGCTGCTAAATTTCCTTCGGGATCAATAAAGTATCTATCTATCTATCTATATATCTATCTATCTATCTATCTATCTATCTATATATCTATCTATCTATCTATCTATCTATCTGTCTGTCTGTCTGTCTGTCTGTCTGTCTGTCTGTCTGTCTGTCTATCTATCTATCTATCTATCTATCTAAAAGAAATGGCCCAAAATGAGTTCCATTGGTTCCACTGACTTACATTAAAAATAGGTTTTTCTCCTGTGTGACTGTGAGGCCTTTACAAATGTTTTGCATGGCTCAAGGGTCAAACAGGATGACCCTTTTGCAGAATTTTGCTTAGAGCCCCATCCTCAGGGTTGGGGGATCTATGTGAATGAGATTTTTGGGTGAACTGCTCCTTAATAGCAGACTGTATAACTGAAGGGCGTTTAAATGAGCACAGAGGCCTTCTTGCTTTCAGTGATCACTGATGAGCTTTATACAGTAATATTTCCTGTGAATCCTCTGTTAGAACTGTAAGCTCTATTCAGCAGGTAGATGACACTTCCCAGCATTCTCCATGCACAGGTTAGACTGGTTACTGTAATCATCCTGTGAACACCAGCCGGGACTGAGACTACAGCACTTAGCCTCCTCGAGCTGCAACCAAAGGAATGCCATCAGAGCACATGGAGAACACAGGATACCTGAACAGGCTGACAGATTTACAGCTTGTTCATTAGAAGAACGTGCAGACACACTTTCAGCCTTCACTGAATAATAATTCATACCAAACCTCCTAAAATGAACATGTCAGTAATCACAGAGTCATGCAGTGCTGTCCAGAGTTGACTCATGAGGCCGTTTGACCTATCAGTACACCCACTCCCCTCAGCCAATGACAGGACACACATAATTTATTTTATGTATAATTTATTAAACTCAATTTTTTTTATTTTAAAGTAGTTTAGTAGCAAAATATAGTGCAATGTTATAAAGTATATTCATAAAAACTTCTTTATTTTGTCTTTCTGGACCTCATCCCACCCAAACACCACACTTCCCCAGACACAAAAAGTTTTGGCACCCCCCCATTATAGTGTAAGAGCTGAAATCATACATAATATCTAATTACATAACTAAATTACTCTATTAATTATGTACCACCAAAAAGGGTTCCTCTATTGTACCAGTGTCAAGCTTGTAACAATAGAAGAATCTTTTTGGGTGCCATATAGAACCCTTTTCAAAAAAGTTCTATATAGAACCATCTTCAGCACGTTTTTCATTAAACTAAAGAACTCTTTCATGGCGCAAAGAATCATTCAATCATGCAAATGGGTTCCTTGAGTGTTCATGGTTCTATCAGTGACAGATAAAGTACACAAACCCTGTACTTGAGTTAGAAGTACTTGAAGTAGAGCTACCCAAGGTAAAATATTACTCCAGTAAAAGTAGAAGTTCCTCCCTTTAGACCTCCACTTGAGTAAAAGTACAGAAGTATTTGTCTTCAAATGTACTAAAGTATCAAAAGTAAAAGTACTAAAAGATTAATTATGACTTTAATGTCCTGTTATCATTTTTATAACAAGACTCGCTTCATGAACTCATTTTAGGTGAAAATCCTCCAGCGTCTCTCTTGGTAAACCAGTCTTTTAATAGAACGTCATTAATTAGTGACGCTGACGTCTATTAAAATGATCATAAGCACAAAACTCTGAAGGTAAACAGTTTCCATCAGGGAGAACCGAGTGGCTCTGAAATCACTTTTTACACACAAGCAAAGTTTCAGTTTCAGATTTATTTACAACTTAGTTCCAAGTTTAAGTTTAATAAAAACTGGCTTTAAACTCAGGATCACAAATGAGCTCCTTTACTATGTTGATCTGTAGGTCTCTGTTCATAAACATAAACCAGCCCAGACTAATTTACTATAAAATGAAAGTGTTTGTATAAATTCAGTAAAAAGCCGCGTCAGTCACGACTGCATATGTGTCCATATTTCTATATTGTGCTCTATTAACACAAAGTTAGGTTAGTTCATCATTTATGTTGAATAGACTCTCCCAAAGTTTTACGCTGCTGCACTGACGTTGAACCGTGTGCTGCGTCGGTCGGTCTGACCAACAGGTCAAAACAAGCTCAAAACAAAGTAACCGCTGTGCCCTGATTGGTGTTCTTGCTTTGTGCTTCTTTCATTTTAACATGTTACGTTTTTATACACACAGAAACCAAAAGGAAGGACAGATTTCTCAAAATATAGTGGAGGAAAAAGTCAGATATTAGACTCTGAAATGTAGTGGAGTGAAAGTAAAAAGTCGCCCAAAATGGAAAAACCTCAGTACAGATACACAAAAAACTACTTAAGTACAGAAACCAATTACATTTACTTAGTTACTGTCCACCACTGGGTTCTATATAGAACCACTTTCGTTCACTAAAGAACCCTTGATGAACCATCTTTTCAACAGTGTAAAATCTTTTGAAAAATGTTCTGTGTAGCACCAAAAAGGTTTCTTTTATTATAACAATGTCAAGCTTGTAACAGTAGAAGAACCTTTCCTGATACTATATAGAACCATTTTCTTTACTAAAGCACCATTGAAAAAACTTTTGTGAAAATGGTATTACATCGCACCAAAAAGGGGTTTTCCAATTGTTTATAATGTCAAGCTTGTAACAGTAGAAGAGCCCTTTTGTGTGCCATATAGAACCATGTTTAGCACATTCACACACATTCTCCATCAATCCGAAGTGCCTTTCAGAATGCAAAATGGTTCTTTGATGGTGTTCATGGTTCTACACAGACACATTTTCTTTACTAAAGATCCATCCATCCATTTTCTAAGCCGCTTCTTCCTCAGGGTCGCAGGGGGGTGCTGGGGCCTATCCCAGCGGTCATGAGGCAGAAGGCAGGATACACCCTGGACAGGTCGCCAGTCCATCGCAGGGCAGACAGACACTCACACCCAGGGGCAATGTAGTATGTCTTTAGACTGTGGGAGGAAACCCAGAGAAAACCCATGCAGACACAGGGAGAACATGCAAACTCCACACCTGGCCGGGGGCATTGAACCCAGGCCCTCCTCGCTGTGAGGCAGCAGCGCTACCCACCACACCACCATGCTGCCCCCCTTGAAGAACCTTTTTTTTAAAGTGTAGAACCTTTTTGAAAATGGTCAAGCTTGTAACAGTGGGAGAACCCTTTTGGCTGCTGTATAGAACCCATTCTCTGCCAATTCAGCATTTCACCATGCAAAGAACCGTTGAAGAACCATTCAACCATTCATGAAGGCCATTCTCCGTACTAAAGAACCCTTGAAGAACCTTCTTTTATAACTGTGTACAGTTCATGCATTTAGTTATACATTATCATACATTCATTTGCAGTTTGTTGTTATTTACCCCGCTGTGTGCAGTGCTCTGGACTCTCTGCTCACAGCTGTGTTGTAGATCCAGTCTCAGCAATTACCGCACTGGGCCGTTCACCGATTGGGCGCTGCTTGACCCCTCCCACAGGGGGCGGGGTCCAGGCCGTAATGAAACTGGGCTTGTCCGGCTGGCAGACGGTTGGAGGTGTTGTGCTGGGGCGTCAGAGCGAGTGTCCCACCTGTGGAGAGCAGAAGCTGCGAGCGAGAGCCTTAAAGAGCTGAAGCCTGAACTTCTGAGGACCCCGGATTCTACCGAGCGACATGTTTAAGAAGAAAACCTTGAAGAACAGCGTGACCATCACGCAAAAGAAGTGAGTCCATCCGATCTAAACCTGCGCTCGAGGCTAGAGCTGGCGCCTTCATCCAATTCTCCGCTCCACCTTAAATGGTGCAGCAGTTACAGTCTGGCTCTGAGGCGCCCGAATGTAACTGCTGCACCATTTAAGGTGGAGCGGAGAAGTCGAATAAGATGCCAAGTTCAGCCCTGTAACTTCACGCTGCCCTTCAGTGGGGGTTTGCTTTCACTTCTAGCTCGAACATTTGATGCTTCTCAAGTTCACCAGCCGTTTACCTGATCATAAAGCCACTGTAAAGTTCTGCTGTGGTGTGTTTGTGTGCATTACGATATGATTTGTACCTCCTGTTCGTCCCTTCTGTGTTAGAGAGACTGGATTCACTCTTACAGGGCCAGTTTTCCAGACCTGGATTAAGACTAAACCTAGTCCAAGTCGTGATTCACCATTGGCACCACAGATTAGTCCAAGACTAACCCTAATCCTTGTGTAGGAAACTGACCCATACTGTTAAATAAGACAACATACTGAGATAAGTCTTATAAAGTAGGTTTCCTGAGCCTAGATTAAGCTTAATCCTTGATTTAAAGGGCTAAATCATGGTTGGCATTGCAGTTTAGTCCGAAACTAGGTGCGGCAGGCTGGTATGTAGTATTGAGATCACTTTTAAAGGCCTTTTTTAGGGGTACGTCCTCACTGATGTTACACTTTGGTCTAAGACTAGGCATAATCTGTGTCAAAAAAGTGTAGAAGGAACACATAGGAGTAGTTCTCCATGCCCAGATTAAGCGTTTGCCCAGACTAAATGGCATTTTTAATGTTAAAACACCATAAACAGTGCAGTTTAGGCTTAATCCTTGTCTGGCAAACTGACCCAGACTGAATCCTGGAATTAAAGGGTTAAATCACTGTTGATATTGCAATTTGATATTTATTTCGAAATTAGGTCCAGGAGACTGGGTTATAGTGTTGAACAATATAGGCAGTGCAGTTCAGGCTGAGACTAGGCTTAAACCATGTCTGGGAAACCAGCTTACAGGTTTCTGGACGCTGTAGCATTGAATTCAACACTCTTTGAGTAAGACTGAGTTAAATACTGCAGGAATCTTTCACTGACAGAGTGAACTCAGAGCTGGGGGGTTTTCTGTGCAGGTGTTTCTCACTGTAAGCGCTGGTTTCTACACCAGTCAGTGATCGCTGTGTCCTGTTTGTATTTTCTTGCAGAGTGCAGGGTGTGGTGGGCAGGCCCAGCACTCCAACAGGTCGGGTCACTTCACTGCTCTGTGTGCAGATACCATAGCAAACTTTCATTCACTTTCTGCTCCTTATCTCTGCTCTCGCATCAGAACTGGTCCAGGAGACACCCAGACAGACCCAAAATATGTTTGTTATGACACTGTAGTGTGGCGTATTGGTCAGGCCTGCCTTGAGCACTAGTTATTTTCAGTGCGCACAGTCAGTGACAGGTTCTATCTACATTTACATTTACATTTACATTTACAGCATTTAGCAGATGCTCTTATCCAGAGCGACTTACAAGAAGTGCTTTGTCAATCTAGAGAAAGTATCTTTGCTAGTTACCAATAGCTTAGAGAAAAAGACAGTCCTGAGCTCAAATACTGATAGAAACAAAATGTCACTGCAGACACCAAGAGAAAAAGAAACAGAGTTGAACGCAGAACTCTGTGTCATTCAATGCAATACAATAACAATAAGATACAATACAATACAATAAGCTACAATACAACATATCTGTGCTATATCATCGTAATCAGGATGAAACTCTGTGCTGTCATCTTTATCCTGTAGCATCTTATTGTGGGTTGCTTTAGAGTTAAAGGAGTTGGGTCTACCCATAAAAATATATATAGGTATAATATTCCTATAATGCATGTATAGTAATCTATAATACTTGTTTAGGAATCCTGTTGAAGGTCCTATATATCTATAACTCTATATCGCTGCTGTCATTTTTCGGGTTTTGACATAGTTTGAAAATGCTTGCTGCCCTTTTGCTTGTCAGTAAATTTCATGATGAATGGACCAAATGAAACGGCCCAAAATGACTTGTGTGTTTTTTGCTTCTCCTGTAAAGTTACCATTTTGGAGATGCAAGGTTTTGTTCCAACAGCAGTAACATGCTATAGTAATAATAGGACCTATGACATTATTATAGATGTTTTTCTTTAAGGTTTGTAGTAATAAGTACTAAAATATCAGATAGGTACATACCTTTTATTGCACATTTCTCAAAGGTTGCCTTCACATACATTATACACATTATATCGTCGATGCCAAACCTTCGTCTCCAATTTTGTGTTTCTTAACTTTTCTACATAACTTAAATGTGCCAGTTGCTCTTTACACTGTGTGGAAATTTTATAACGAGTGGACAAAAATATGGTCAAAAATTCTTTGGAAAGAACTTTGTTTACATTAACTTACATTAAAGGGAAGTATATTTTTGCCTTCTCCTATAAAGTCTTAATGGTGACTCACCATTGCCACTGCAGTTTAGTGCAAGACTAGGCTTAATCCCTGTCTGGGAAACTGATCTATTGTCTGAAATAAGACTTAAAGTACTGGAGATACGAGCTACAAATCAATGCACATTAAAAAAAGCAAGATATAAAAGGAATACATCTCCAGATATGCAGTTAGGGATAAGTAAATGATTTAAAACGCAAATTTAATGACGTAAAGATGAAATAAAAGATTTTATTACAAGGCCAATGAATGGAGATGTGCTCTAAAGCTGTCCTTCCTCTCATAAAGTCTTATATTACCCCTTTGGTTAAGAATATCAGACTAATTATCAGGATAATAGGCTTCTGCATAAACTGGTATGCAGTTGATTATAGTGAATGATTCCTGTATAATATGCCATTAATGTCACAGCTAAATGATTTGTTGGCTGCTTTTTATGCCACAGCATGAAAGTTCAGGTAGTTTTTGTGGGATTTGGCTGAAGCTGCGCTGCTACAGCAGGTGATTCACATACTTCATTATTGAATTCATGAATTGATCAGGTCATTAACTGACATGTGAGTGAGCGAATGGTCTTTGTACGAGTGTGGATGAGCGACTGGGTGGGAAGTGAAATGGAATCTGAACAATGTGTGAGTGTGCATGCTCCCCGCCCTGAACATTGTACCCATGTTGCTTTTCTCGTTCGGGACAGTGTTGTTTTCTTAAAGAGCCTGATTTTCTGGTCTCAGGTGAGAATTTGACAGACTGGGTTTCAGGCTCTGACTTGAGCAGGATCAGACGTGCTGGGGTTCACATTACCAGCTGGGCTGAGGCGTTAGCTCAGATGTTCGCAAAAAGGTGGAGGTGCAATGGATTTAAAAAAAACAAATGCAGTGGCTGCAGACAGGTTTAAAGGGCCTGTATGATGGAAAAGTGCTTTATTTTCTTTGTTTTGAATATGAAAGACATTGATATTGCATATAAACATTGCTAAAGTTACAAAATGTAATATATCTCCATTTTTAGGGACTAAATTGCAAAAGCAGACAGTTTTTCGATTCTTGTTTGTGATGTCATAAAAACCAGTCAATCATGTATCTTCCTATTCAGCCTATAGCAGTTTAGCCCTGCCCACTCACACTGAAATTGTCGAAATTGAGTGTTTCAGCCTGAACTGCATCTTTAATTTAAAAAACCACAGGGCAGTCATTTTACGTGGCCTACCACTTCGTGGCTGCGTTGCTGTCGTTCCCAATCACTTTGTTATAATACCACTGACAGTTGACTGTGGAATATTTAGTAAGGAAATTTCACGACTGGACTTGAGTGCACAGGTGGCATCCTATCATGGTACCACACTGGAATTCACTGAGCTCCTGAGAGCGACTCATTCTTTCACTAATGTTTATAGAAGCAGTCTGCAGGCCTAGGTGCTTGGTTTTATACGCCTGTGGCCATTTAAGTGACTGGAACACTTGAATTAAATGATTTGGATGTGTGAGTGAATACTTTTGGACATATATTATATATAGGGAGTGATTTGATTAAATGATTCAAATGAATTATTATTCTCTAGGAGAGAATTCAGTGTGTTGTGAAAATTAAAGCAAATTATCTTCATTTTATATAATAAAAAGTAGCACATACTTTTGAACTTTTTTATAACTTATTTGTACTTGTTTTTCAATCAGACTTTAATCAGTGTAATCATGATATGTGATATTTGTACACATGTTCAAAAGTTTGGAATCACTGACCATATTAGCCGTTTTTGTTGTTTAATATGTGATAATAACTTTTCGCTGTTGTCGGAACAAAACCTCGTGTCTCCAAAATGGTAACTTTACAGGAGAAGGAAAAAACTTGCTTTACATTTAATGTAATGTAATGTCAATGGAACCAGAATTTTTTCCAAGTCATTGTGGGCCGTTTCTTTTGGTCCATTCATCATGAAATTTACACACAATGTAAAGGGCAATAGGTGTTTCAAATTATGTCAAAAACTGAAAAATGACAGCAGCGATATATTATGTGTATTTATTTATAATGAACTATTCGCCAAAAGGTTTCTTTTTTTCAATGTTTTATTTAAAATTTCAGCAATTCATTGAACAGGAAGTCATTACACGATATATATATTATGTAATGTAAAATGTAGAGGTAGGCGATATGACAAAAATATAATATCGCGATAATTCAGGAATATTGTGATATATGCGATATGTCACAGTATTTATTTTTTCAGATATCTGATCAGCTGGAACAAAGAAATAAACAGCCATTTAAAAAAAATACTATCAGAAACTGTGAACACAGTAATGTTACTTATTATTTGGCACCATTTCAGGACTAATTTTGCTCTTTTTATAATGAAACATGCAGTCGGTCAGTATCTACAAGTACAGATGATATACATGATTTGCATGATATACATGAAAAGCATATTGCATTGTGACATAATTTATCACAGTAATGATATATATCGTGTCACATTGCTCAGCCCCAATAACGTGAATACTGTACACACAGTTTATTAGATGATAATATATTGTGTCTGTTTAATTTCATGTTTAAAGTGTTCTGTAAGATTTTACCTCTACTTTTTAAATATGATGCATTCTGGATTATAATTACCACCAAAAAAGCTGTAGAACATCAAGAATAACTTTATCTAAATCTTTTTTTGGTCATTTTAGGATCTTTTAAAGCTCTGTTCATCACTCTGCACTTCCTCAGTGGCTTTTTCACAGATTATCTGAAATGCGAAGTTGTTCAGGACGAGCAGAGTAGAATAATTGTATGAATTTATCACCAACCAGGTTTTATTTTGTTGAAAACAGTGATTCCAAACTTCTGACCTTGCTCTGTAGCAGCTCTGAAGAAGTCCAGTAGCTCCTGCATGGACTTTACCGCACTTTAAAAACAGGTTTTCAGCACTCGTAGTTGTGTAGCATGTTTTAATGAATCTGTTATGAATTAAAAACGAGAAGCTGTTTATATTGTACTGTGTTTGTGCAGTTTAATGGGTGTGTTATCTGTCAGTGGAAGCCCCACCCCAAACCCAGAGCAGGGCCCCAGCCCACACATGAATGAGCTCAGCTGAACGTTGGACCTGCTCTGCTTTATACAGCACGCAACAAAGGCCTGGACTGCCATGAGTCATTTCTCAGTCCTGAATCGAACCAAATCCAAAGCCCGTAGAGCTGCGCACACTCACTGCGGTGACCACGTGGGGAGGTTTAAGCTCTGCTCAGCTCGTGCATTGATTCAGTTTTGTTGAAATTGTCTTATTTGAACCAGATGTCAGAGAGAGAATTGTGCTGGGCCTAAATACATAGTTTTCTGTTTAGATCATCAATGAAGTGCTTGTGGGCTGCAGCAACAGGAGAAAGGCTGAAACTCTAAAAGAAATTCCTCTTTGTGGTGAATTTGAGCCAAAACGTCTGCAGTGGAGTAACACAGATGACCTGTAACACTGATATTACAGCAGAACGCCACAGCGAGCTGACCCTTTCCTCAGAACATCATGCTGTAGGCAAGAGCACAGAAACCGTGGTTTTTATTACTTTTCTGGCAGAACGTTCAGATTTTGCTGGAAATGATGTTCACAAAACATTGAGTTGGGTAACTAACAGAAAATAAGTGAGTCAGTTTGACTCCCATTACAACACATTAACCCACTCATGTCAACTAAATACAATAAGAGTAAAAACAGCAGCTTGTTCTCCTTCTTCTTGTTCTGATTGTTCTTTCATATACCTGGGGTGGACATCTAGTAATGCCAATTTGTCGACTGATTGCTCAATAACATTCTTGTCCAGTATCCTCTTTTGAAAGTGGGCGTGGCTTAAATCAGAAATGAGTAGGAGGAGGTGCTGATACTGACAGATTGCAGAGTAATGAAGTCCTGGCGCTAAAGCTACGTTCATATTACCAGGTTGAAGTGGCACACACCTGAATTTTTGGCCTAATGTGAGACAATCTGATGTTTTCAGAGCTGTGTGGACACACAAGTCTGTTTTTAAAAATGGCCTGAGCCACTTTGGCTGCATTCACATTATAAGCCCCGTTGCTCAAATCCGATTTTTTTGCCCAGATCCAATCTCTCTAATGTGATGGATCTAATGTGAATGAATCAGCATCCTAAAATGGCACACATCCTACTCAGTAATGTCACGTGTTTTCAGATCTGAGTCACATGAGGACAAAAAATCTAATTTGTTCCACTTCAACCTGCTAATGTTAACATAGCATTTCATACGTGGTCCAAGATCAGATACGAGTCCAAATCGTGGCCAGGTGACCTTAATGTGAAGGTTTAGACGTTAGTTTCAGGACGCCAGTGAGTTCAGTGACTTTTTCAGTGATTTTAGTCACTTACCTAAGCGTGAACGATCATGTGAGCGAGATTGGATCTGAGCAAAAAATCAGGTTTGAGCAACGAGGCTTGTAATGTGAATGAAGCCTAATAGATCTGTGCATGGCCATGCAAGGACATCTGGGTCCGAGCTGGTTTTCTCTAAGGGAAAAATTAATGGTGTTGCAAAAATCACCCGAATTCTATGAATGAAATCGCCTAAATTCTCTGAAAATTCTCGGAATAATCCAACATCAATGCTGACAGCATGCTAACTGTGCACTGAAATGGCTTGCCGATCTAGTAAGGCTGACTGTTAAGTATTACAGTTCAGTTGGTACCATAAAAATATAGAATTTTAATAGCTGACCCTAATCCCCTGTGACCAAAAAACTGAATTTAATGATACATTATGTGATGGAAACAAAGTTTAGCCATATGGGCTGATTAATGTGACTTTTAATTTGAAAATTTTTATATTTTTAAAATGTTAGATACAGACTATTTCAGACAGGATGTTTCAGACAATTATAGATAAAGTCAGTTCAGAGATTGCGATTGTGTTTTATTTGACTTTGAGTCCTCCCGGGTCCCACACCATCACTCAGCAGACTCTGGATATATTTTTTTATATTTAAATAGAGTGAGTCACTCTGTCATTATTAAAGCTGAGTTGTGACAACAGAGTTGGAGGAAAGTAAGAGTAGAACTTGTTCAGCCTGTTTGAATTTCAGACACCCGTATTAAACCCTGACATGTTGATCTGACTCACGGTTCCTCTGAAGCTCAACGCTCGCTCACTAGTATAAATTTAGCTCTGAATGTGGTGAGCGCTAGAGCCGAGCTGAGTGTAGACTGTGGCAGCTCTCTGAGCAGAGCTGCACTGCAAAAATGGGATCTTGTCAAGTCAAATTATCTTAAATATAGTCAAGAAATCTAACATTTCTCCTGTTGACATTATTCTAAACTTAATTTTAAATTCTTCTCCTTATTTCTAGACATTTGTACCTGTTTCAAGTGAATTTATTAAGTACAATTATCTCACTATGTTGGCAGATTATTGTGTTTGTTGTAAGAAATAAGCTTGAAAATAGCAAAAATTATCTGCCAGTATAGTGAGATAATTTTACTCAATAAAATGACTTAAAATAGGTAAAAAGTGTCTGGAAATAAGGCAGATAATCTTATAATAAGTGCACAGCCATCTCAAAATGGGAAATTTTAGATATATTAACTAGATTTAAAATCATTTCAGTTGACACTATTTTTTGCAGTGTGTGAGTGTGACTGATGGGTGCAGGTGAATGAGAGCAGGTTTTTGCCCTGCAGGTAATTGCAGGTACAGCTGTGCTGGATTCTGATCAAGTTCAGTCATGCCAGCTGAGAGTAGCATCACAATTAGGACCTTATTACAGCTCTGTACACTCCCCTACACTGTAACTGCACTCTAACTCAACAAATCCATACATTTGAACTTTTTAACTCTACTTTTAAGCTCAGTCCTAAATTAAAGGTTCCTGAAAGGCTCGAGGGAACCCTTTAAATGGTACAGAACCTTCACATTATGTGTAAATCCCAGGATAAAATATAAAACATGTTCACTAAATACTCAAATTGAACATTACATTTAACATTCAGCTGAATTTGAATGGACAAAACAACAGAAACGCTATAAAACACGACTTAGAAAACTGGTCAGGTCTGTTTGGGCGTGGCTTGATATATGGCATGCATACCATGTAAGCCTGATTGACAGCCCTCAGTTCAAAACTCTCAGCCAGTTCAACAGTGCCAGGCTTATTACATACAGTGGTGCCTGAGAGTTTGTGAACCCTTTAGGATTTTCAATATTTCTGCATGAATTTGACCTAAAACTTCACACAAGCATTAAAAGTAGATAAAGAGAGCCAAATTAAACAAATGAGACCAAAATATTAGTGTAGGACGGCATGTGCTACCCTGGGCTCAAGGAGGACGCTGAAGGCAGGGTTCAGAGCTGCAGCATCCATTTTCTTTATTCACACATCAGATTAACAAAGCTAACAGAACCAAAACCAACTCTACGCTACGCTGGCCACTTTTCAGTGGCTTTTAACTTACTAGAGTTTTCAGTCTTTTACTCAAGCTTTTCAGGTCTTCGTCAGTCTCTTCTTGCTGCTGCAGCTTTTCTTTCTTTCTTTCTTTCTTTCTTTCTTTCTTTCTTTCTTTCTTTCTTTCTTTCTTTCTTTCTTTCTTTCTTTCTTTCTTCTTTTTTTTCTTTCTCTCTCTCTCTCTCTCTCTCTCTCTCTCTTCCCCCCCTCAACTTGCGCTGCCAGCCAGATCAGCATCAGCTGGCTCTCATTAAGGGCAGCATGGGATGTACTGAAGCAGCCTCGCTGCGTGACCGGGGGCGGAGCTCAGGACTCACTCGTTGCCCTCTTGCCTCTTTTTGCCGGTACCGTCGTCATCCTCCTTCTTCTCCTCCTCCCGCCATCACTTGCGTCACTTGGAGCTCCAGCTTTGCGCTCCGTCCCTAACCCACTCGCAGCTCTCTCCCCGCCATCCTCGTTGGTGTTTGTTGCTGCTCTATGTTAGGGCCCCGATGATGACGGCAGCGAGACAGGGGCGGGCCAAAATTAGACTTGGCCATTTATTATTTTGAAGAAAATCATCCAATATTTCATATCTGTGAGTGAGTATGTGAACCTTTGATTTCAGTATCTGATGTGAAAACCTTGTTTAGCAATAACTGTAAATGATTCTGGTAGCGGTTGATTAGTCCTGCACACGTGCTTGGTGGAATTTTAGCCCCTCCATACAAAACAGTGTTGGTTATGTTGGTGGGTTTCCTCCCATGAACTGTTGCTTCAGGTCCTTCCACAACATTTCTACAGGATTAGGGTCAGGACTTTGACTCGGTCAATCAAAACATTAACTTTATTCTTCTTTATCTATTCTTTGGTAGAATGACATGTGTGCTTACGTTCGTTGTGCTGCTGCATTACCCACCTTTTCTTGAGTTTCAGCTCACAGACAGATGTCCTGACATTTTCATTTACAGTTTGCTGGTATAATACATTAGTTCATTGTTCCATCAATGATGGCAAGCCATCCTGGCTCAGATGCAGCGAAACCCAGACCATGATACTACCACCACCATGTTTCATAGATGCTGGAATGCAGTGTTTTCCTTTCTCCAAACATAATGCTTCACATTTAAACCAGAAAGATCTATTTTGGTCTCATCTGTCCACAAGACATTGTTCGAGTAGCCTTCTGACTTGTCCATGTGATCTTTAACAAACTAGGTTTTCTGTAATGCTGCTGTTGTAAAAAGTGCTTTACAAATAAATCTGAATTGACCACCACATTTGTACAAACAGTAAATTACTTATTAGTTGCTTTATTTTCACTGTAATTTACTGCACCATGTTAACAGTAAATAACAGTAAATGAACAACTGTAGTATGACTTCACACTCACCTGTACCACCAGAAAACTGTGATGTAGCTATTATTCTGCTGTACAGTTACAGGAATAAGCTGTAATTAATCTCCTATATTTTGCATAGCAGCTGTAAAAATAACACAACTCAATAAACAGAAATATACCGTAAAGTCTTTTGTAGAAATAAACCTTTTCAGAAGAGACAAGTGGAAACATCTGTCAGTGCTGCTTACTCTATGCTGGTTATTGTTTACAGGCTCTGTAACTTTCTTTTTTATCATTCATGCAGTTGTCTCATGTTCTAAGTTGACGATATTAAATAGGTAGTTAACAGGTGAATGTCCTCTCTCTCTCTGTCCTGCAGACCCACCACTGACCTGTCTGTTCTGATTGAGAAGCTGCAGAAAAATGCTGATAAAGTGGAAAAGCACATCACGGAAACGGAGCAGAACCTCAACAAGGCACGTAGATGCATCACAACACTGTTTACTGCAAACTCAGCCTTCCTGTACACACATTCACAGCCTGTTTACAGTCATAGCTTTACTATTTATAGCATTTATTATATAATAAATATACCCTGCTATCTTTCATTAGGCTTTTATCTACTATAACTCATTAAATATCTATTATTAACTACTCAGAAATATTCAGTATCTACTGTGAATTATTCAGTGTCTACTGTGAATTATTCAACACCTACTATGAATTATTCAGTATCTGCTATGAATTATTCAGTATCTACTATGAATTATTGAGTATATAGTATTAATTATTGAGTGTCTACTATGAATTACTCAGCATCTATTATGAATCATTCATCAACTACTATGAATTATTGAGTATCTGCTATGAATTATTCAGTATCTGCTATGAATTATTGAGTATATAGTATTAATTATTGAGTGTCTACTATGAATTACTCAGCGTCTATTATGAATCATTCAGCAACTACTATGAATTATTGAGTATCTGCTATGAATTATTCAGTATCTGCTATGAATTATTTAGTAATACCATGAATGGTTCAGTATCATCTATAGATTATTCAGTATCTACTTTGAATTCTTCAGTTATAACTATAATGATTTGGTATCTACTATAAATTCTTGAATTATTGAGTATCTATTATAAATTATTCAGTATCTATTATCATTTTTTTTATATATCTACTATAACTTATTCAGTATCTAATATGAGTATTTCAGTATCTATGATGAATTATTCATTAACTGCTATTGATTATGTAGTAACTATTATGAATTTATGACTAGAGAAGTTTTGGGGACACCTCACCTTCTTGGCATTTTTATGTTATTGGTTTTTGTGAATGTGAAAAACAAAATATTCACATGTCTACTTTTATGTTCTGTGTTTTTATTATTAGGATATCACTAAGATCAATGAGGGAAAGCCTCCGCTGTATCAGGACGCTACCAACAAATCCATCCTGAGCGCTCTGGAGCTGCTCTCCAGCCTGGACGAGGAAGCAGCTGAGGCCAAACGCCTGCAGCACCCACAGGCTGAGATGATCCAGCAGGAGTGAGTACAGACACCCCACCGCGCATGATTACAGTGCATCTGGCTGTAAATATGATTTACAGTTCACCCCAAACTTAGTCGATCAGTCAACACTTCAACCCCACAAGTTCAGTGTCTCTAACAGACTTGATTATGTGGGTTCTGACTTACTGTTATCTATGAACATATAAACACTTTAAACACACTAGGAGCCTGAAGTGTGTCTGTGTTTTAGTCCATGTTTATAGATAACACACATAATCAAGTCTATCAGAGATACTGAAGAACTCCGTATGGTTTGAGGCGAGTGTGTCATTATTTAGGCATGCAGTCAGCACCATACTAATCGATTTACATATGTTTGCATTAAGTGTTAGCAGCTCCAGGGCTAAAACTCAAAAACACTAGATAGCAAACTGTGTCCACTGAAAGCAAGAGGACAGCAGACCACTGTTGGCCCATGGATGGCAAAGGTGGCGGCCCACTGGCGGCTATTGTCTTAGCGTTTTCCAGGCGGCCCCCTGGTGATTAAGCAGAGTGTCACGCAAAAAGCCACTTTTCATCACTCACTTTCTACTCGCAGTCCAATTTACTTCTCTTTCCTTCTTTTCTTTCTTTTGATATACTTTGATATAAAATAGTAAATAATTTAACAGTAATATCATAAATAAAGGTGTAACAAACCTAGCACAGTGTCTGCAACAACATAAACCATTGCAACCAGATAAATTTACATTAGGCCTCATTATTTGTTATTATTGTCTTAGCACATTTTCCAAAATAAAAGTCTGTGCGCAATTAAAACCTGTTTGAGGACATTTAAATATAGTTAGACCTTGTACAAAGGACAGCAATCTGGGTGGGCCTAGGGTGAGTCAGCAGTGTGGGGTGCTGACCTTACCAAGCCAGCGGACCAATATATGTGGACCAATGATTTACTAATTGGGTTCAGATTTGATTTTCACTGAAGTACAGCTTTAACATTATGTTGCCATACTGTGGACTGAAAGGTGATTAGCCTGTATTTACTTTAACACATTGTTGTCGTTTTAATTCCTCAGTATGAAGCAGCTGCGTGATCGTGTGATGAAGCTGAGGGACGAGCACAATCACATTTACCACCTGACCCGCTCTGAGGGGCTGCCCAGCGTCAACTGGGGCAAAATCATTGACGAGAAACTTGTATGTAACCATGTGTCACACTCTCCCTCACTTTCTCTCATTATTCTACTGATTCTGTGGAAATGAAATGAAAACGCCAGCAGATTCCCAATATCTACATGTGGCATTACCAGGGTGATAAGCCTGTCTGCCTGTCTGTCTGTCTATGTATATATCTATCTGTCTATCTATCTGCCTGTCTGTCTGTCTATGTATATATCTATCTGTTTGTCTATGTATATATCTATCTGTCTGTCTATCTGCCTGTCTGTCTGTCTATGTATATATCTATCTGTCTGTATATGTATATATCTATCTGTCTGTCTATCTGCCTGTCTGTCTATCTATGTATATATCTATCTGTCTGTCTATCTGCCTGTCTGTCTGTCTATGTATATATCTATCTGTCTGTCTATCTGCCTGTCTGTCTGTCTATGTATATATCTATCTGTCTATCTATGTATATATCTATCTGTCTGTCTATCTGTCTGTCTATCTGTCTATCTATCTGTCTGTCTATCTGTCTATCTATCTGTCTGTCTATCTGTCTATCTATCTGTCTGTCTGTCTGTCTATCTATCTATTTTTCTATCTAAGAATGCAAATGGTTCTTTGAATGTATATGACTGCATATAGGAAAACGAAGTACTGACATGCAAATATGGTGCGTGTGCATGTGTGCGTGTGTGTTTAAACAGGCAAATCTCAACAACAAAGGGTTTGGTCAGGACCTGCCCACCATCGAGAATGAAGTTGAGGAGCACAATATTTTTCACAGTGAAGTGGAGGCTTTAGCTCCTTACATCACTGACAGAGACGACAGGGTGAGTTAATATGTTATAATAATAAACACTGTAATATGTGAACTAACAGATTATTCCCACCCATTGCTGTTCAAAAGTGTGGAATCACTGGGACTCATTCTCTAATATCTCCCTAAGTTTGTTCTTAAATGTGTTTAGAAAAAGGTCCTAACAAGGTCTGAGCATGTCAGATTCAGGACGCCTTCTTAAAAGCACAAAATTGAGTGTGTGTAGATTCTGTTCTTACCTAAGAACAAGTCCCAGATAAGACAACACTGGGGAATGACAGAGTTTTCGCCAAAACTCCATAAGTGGGTTTAAGAAGAAATTTCTTCTTTAGAACGGTTGGTGAACAAGGCCAAATGTTTTAATAAAATGAAACCAAATGTGTTGCAGAACTCTAAGCAATATTTAATAATTATTGGGAATTTGGAAAAAATGAAAAGATTCCTGAAATTTCTAAAGTTATAAACTGTGTGAGCTGTACAAATTCTAGTAATGTATAATATCTAGAATGATGTTCTATTAACATTAATATCCAGAATGATGTTCTATTAACATTAATATCCAGAATGACGTTCTAATAACATTAATGTCCAGAGTGATGTTCTAATAATATTAATATCCAGAATGAAGTTCTATTAACATTAATATCCAGAATGATGCTCTATTAACAGTAATATCCAGAATGAATTTCTAATAACATTAATATCCAGAATTATGTTCTATTAACATTAATATCCAGAATGAAGTTCTATTAACAGTAATATCCAGAATGAAGTTCTATTAACAGTAATATCCAGAATGAAGTTCTACTAACATTAATATGCAGAATGAAGTTCTAGCAACATTAATATCCAGAATGAAGTTTGATTAATGTCAATATCCAAAATTATGTTCTATTAACGTTAATATCCAAAGTGATGATCTATTAACATTCATATCCAGAATGACGTTCTTATAAAATGAATATCCAGAATTAAGTTCTATTAACATTCATATCCAGAATCATGTTTTTATAAAATTAATATCCAGAGTGATGCTCTTATAAAATTAATGTCCAGAATGGTGTTCTAATAAAATGAATATCAATGTGGTCTCATATTTCATAGGAGCTGAAAAAATCTAGAGTCATAAAATGATTACAAAAACAATCACTATATAATTAGTGTCTTATTTATTGTTTATTAACGTCTTATTGTCCCTACAATGCATCTAATATGGAATAAAGATCTGAAATTATCTTGGTGTGTATTTTCTTTTTGAATCTGTGTTGGGTATAAGTTGTGTATAAAGTAAGGGGAATTAATAATAAGTGCTGGTGTTCCCAAACTTTTGAACAGTGGAGTCTAAGTTGAACTGAAAGTGTCTGAAATGAGTCAGATCAGTGTGTTTGACTCTGACTGTGCTGTTTGTGTTTCAGGACTATCAGCAGCAGAAATACAACAGACTGATGGTAAAGCTCAACTCTTCTGCTTCACTGGTTTTTTAGCAGTGGGTTTAATCGTTTGATCTCTCACCACTAACCCACCCAGCCGGCTGCTCTGAGATGAGAAAGCCTGGGGAATTTGAATTAGAACTTAATCTGTGTTATAGGACCTGTTCCACTTGTAAACATTTACTTTTCATATTTGCCCATTCAAAACGCATTGACAGTGCTGGCTCTGACACAGGAGAGTACTGTGTGATTCAGCTGTGTGACTCCTGTTTGCTCCAATAACTTCTCTTTAACCCTTAGACATCTGGAGTTATCACTGTTTGATTTACTTTGCATAGTTATTTACATGTATTTACATAAGTACATGTATTTATTATATAGTTACATTTCTGACTATTTTCGGCTTGTTTAGACATCAGAAAATGACAATGTGCAGAATGAATGACAAAAACATCTTCTATAACAATCTTCTTCTTGAAATATGTGTGGATTTCAAGTTCAAAGATGTGCCCTTTCATGCCAACTATCAGAAATAATTCATATAAAACTATAGTACCAGAAATAACTGACTTTTAAGTGATTAAATTGTGCTTTTTTTATCTGAGGGTATAAATATGTTGGTATTGTTTATTATTTTAAGCTATTTTATGAGGTCACCATTTCTGTGTTTTTCTTTGTAAAGGCCAGCTCTACTGCCCGGCAGAAGAACCTCTTGAGTCTGAAGGACTACATGCAGCGCTGCACTAATGAGCTGTATTGGCTGGACCAGCAGGCTGATGAGCGCATCGGTTACGACTGGAGCGATGCTAACCTGGACTACCCCGCCCGCAAGAGACAGTACGAGGTACGGCAGGGGTCTTTATGACCATCGGTGGGCAGATGTATCTGTGTAGTGCTGGATTAATAATCAACACCTGTCGAAATTGTAGTAGAGATGTGAATAAATATCATTAATACTATATTGTAATAAATTGCAAATTAGTCCAAACCTTAAATCAACTATTAAAGAAGGGGTGTCAAACTCAAGTCACCTAGGGGCCACTAGCCATGTGGTCTGATTCAAGAGGGGCCGGCTGTAAAAAATGCCTTCAGAAAGGTGTCTCGTATGAATTTGAACTCCATATTTTATTCTTCGACAAATATTTTACACTGTAAAATAAAATATGGAAAACGTGTCCCATAGTTTTGTCTTTAGTATGGATTTAAGTCATCACAAACTACTACTATTACAACAAATAATAGGTATTATAATTAAAACAGTAGTAGTATTATAATGAAACAGTATTATTAAAGTAGTATTATAATTAAAAATGTGGTTGTATTATAATTAAACAGTATTATTAAAGTAGTATTATAATTAAAACAGTAGTAGAATTATAATTAAACAGTATTATTAAAGTAGTATTATAATTAAAACAGTGGTAGTGTATTAGTAATACAATAAACATTCTAGGGACCCTTATTGTGATAGCATTAGCTTTCTTGCCAAACCTAAGAGAGGTTATAGTGAGCGGACTGTTGTGGATTTGTTTGATAGTTCTGTTAATCTCTTATTTGTAACATGCTGTATCTTCCTGAATGAATCCACAAAGACAGATTTAACTATCGGTCTAGATCAGAATAATAGCTGAGTTAGTTGTAGCTAAATTAGTCGTGTGTGCTCTGTGTTCAACCTTCCTGCACCACCAGGTTTTCTTCTGAAAAACATAAATGTATTATTGCTTTTATCATCATAATCATCAGTCTGAGCTGATTTGTAGAGCTTTTGTTGGGTATAAAGCCACAGTGTCCTTGGGTAAAGCTAATCTACTGGTCATGAACATAAACATATATATGCAGGTGTATAAACATGTATAAACAGGTATAAACATATGGCCTCAGAAAAGCTGGCGCTAAAAAGAAAAGCTAAGGAGTAAATATAAGACAGGCTGTAAAGCTGTGCTGCAGGCTGATAGTTTGAGACCCCTGACTTAAAAAAACCTCCACAGAAATATCTGTTTATTTCTTTAGTTTTGTGTCTAAAAGGCTAATGTGGCTAACAATAATTGAAAGCTTATAGTCCAGCATTTAGCACTGGGCAAACTACGTGCCTCATCACACATTTAAATATGAAGCCATCTCAAAATGTATGACAGACTCTATAAAATTGAACAAAAGTAAAGACAAAATTCAGGCTTCTGAATGGCCTCTGCTGGGGTTTTAGCTATGCTAACATACTTTAGCCCACTGTTTCTCAGCTGTGGTCCTGGAGGCCCACTGTCCTGCACTTTTAGTGTTTTCCCTGCTCCCAACACACCTAACCGACTAATCAGCGCATTCCCTGCCCGTTACTGACTTAAAGTGGGTGCTAAAGCAGAAGAAGCACTAAATTGTGTAAGGAAGTGGGCCTCCAGCACCAGAACTGAGAAACACTGCTTTAGTCCAGGTTTAGTTAACAGTGAGTCATACAGTGTCAGAAACCACATAATCAAGGCCAGAGACACTGAACTTCTCCACAGGGTTTAGGCATGCAGTTAGCATTGTAGCTGCAGCACAGAAAGAAGCAGGAAAAGGGGGGAACTGACAGCGTAACAGTCTCATGTGTTACATTTCTCTAACAGAATTTCATCACTAAGTGCCTGGAGTCCAAGGAGGCGACCATCACGAAGCTGAATGATGATGGAGAGAAGCTCATTGCACAGGACCACCCAGGGAAGAATGTCATCGAGGTATTGCCAAGAAAATATCATTTGTAAACAGTCATTAAATTAGATTAGATTAGATAAGATTAGATTAGATTAGATGCAACGAATGAAGTGTGTGAGCTAAGTCAGTATCTACTATGAATAATTCAAAAATTAGTATGAATGACTCACTTTGTACTATGAATTATTCAGTATCCACTATTATTCAGTATCTACTATGAATTAGATTATCAGTGTCTACTAGATTAGATTAGATTCAACGCTGTGCAGAGTTCAGGTACAGAGATAAGATAAGATAAGATAAGATAAGATAAGATAAGATAAGATAAGATAAGATAAGATAAGATAAGATAAGGCTTTATTGTCATTCACATCACATGTGGTACATGAGGTGGAACGAAACATTGTACTCACGGTCCAGTCAACTCCCAAGTAACATAAACAATAAATAGAAGGTGCAAATAAAGGGGTGGACAAATAACAGCAGCATGGACCGCAGCAGTATGAGTACGAGTTAGGAGGTGTACATCTAAATGCTGGTGATGTATAAAGTGACATGTGTGGATGATATAGTGGAGGCACTGATTCAGTAAAGCAGCAATAAAGTGGACATGAAGTGCCATTGCAGTGATTGTCTAATTGGAATTTAAGAGTCTTACAGCTTCAGGGAAGAAGCTGTTCCTCAGTCTGGTTGTTTTGCACTTAATGCTCCACAGCCTCCTACCTGAGGGGAGCGGAACAAAAAGTGTGTGTGCTGGATGAGTGGGGTCCAGAGCCAATGAAATGTAGTTGGCATCTAACCAGAAGCGCAAACTCCAGTATCATTTACATACAAAGTGCAGAAGGACAGTGGAGTGGTAAAAAAAAAAAAAAAAAAAAAAAATATATATATATATATATATATATATATATATATATATATATATATAAAATATATATATAAATATAATATAACATATATACAGAGTGAGTGGAGAGCATACAAATGTAGGGCAATATGTTCAGAATTACATCACAACACTTTTACAAAATTTTATACAATTTATATACAGTTTTTATGTCACTAATTAGTCTTTTTAATTAAACGTCCGTTTGGTCCAATACATCCTCAGTCTGTTCAGAAACGTGTAAAATAATGTAATTTGTCATGGCAGTGATGCATGTTGTCATACTGCCCACCTGTAATTGCAGGTACTGCATAATATGTAATTCCGAGTCTAAACATGGCTGCTTAAAGAAAAGTCACACATATTTCACATGTGAAGTGTTCAAAAATCAAGTTTTCCTTTCATGTCAACACACTTTCATGTTGTCTTTAACATATAAAGCATGCAAAAATAACATGTATTTATTCTTCTGTGAATTGAATGACTTTCTGTAAGGGAAGGACAGTCTTTATATGTTTGACTGTGATTTATTGAGAAATAACACTGCCGTCAAGAAATTTGTCTTCTAGTTCAGCAAAAAGTAATTTGTCACAGTTTTAAGCACAAATGTAGTCAATCAGTTGAGATATGGTTGGTGTTTGACGTTTGCTTCTTCATTTGTGGTGCTACGAGGCTAACGCGCTAGGCTAGGTCATGGCCGCTTTTACACCCAAATCATGGTTTAAGGCCGGTTTCTGAGGATTTTAGCATGCAGCTAGCACCATGCTAATTGGTGGGGTTCCATTAGTTGCTAGCTACATTAGCCTTGTAGCTCCTAGTGACAATAAACACGTCTTGGCTAAATGGCTGCACTTGCTGTAAGAAGAAAATTGGGTAAAATTGTACTATTTTACAAAATGATCACTTTACTAGGCTGCAGATGAAACAAACAGATATTAAGGTAAGATAGGTAAAGGCTGTATTTGTTCCAGCAGTGAGTCTTCTGTAATTTTGTAGTGTTTGTAGACTGTGCGTATCTGAAATGTGTGTTGTGTTCAGGCCCATATGGAGGCTGTCCATGCAGACTGGAAGGGGTATCTGAACCTGCTGATCTGTGAGGAGAATCACCTCAAGCACATGGACGAGTACCACAAGGTGAGGAGAACAGAGAAAGGGCTGCTTTTCATATAGAAAGCTGTAAGAACAATGGACTTTAAAATAATCCATAAAAATAAGTGCCCTTTGAAGCAAATATGACATGAAAAAGTCTGGTAGCCGTTTTCTGTCAATTTTATAGACTTAGGCCCAGTCCCATTCCACCCTTTGCCCCTACCACTTAGCCCTACCCCTCTGTTTTGAGTGTTCATGTCTAGGGGTAGGGTGTCCCAAATCTTGTTGAGATAGAGGGGGAGGGTGAAGTGTTAGGGCTACATAGTCCACCAAATGGAGGTTTTTCAGACACACCAAACAGAGTGATAGGAGGAAAAAAGAAAACTGGCAAGATGGAGGCGAAACAAACAAATGTGTGAATATTCTCCTTTAGAAAATTACAATAGCCACTGCATTATCTTAGTTTAATTTTGTTTCTGTGTACTATGGTCCTTTTCTTCATAACAAGCATAAAAAAAGGTTAACGCCCCCTTGAAGGCATATGATGCCCTAAATGTAACTAAAGCCCAGCAGTGAGGAGCTGAACTTTACCTTCCTCTGCTGTCACTGCAGACTGGCAGGGCTGCCTACAGAGCAGCACTAGTAGCTGATGCTTGTAACTAATTTCCAAGAGCCAAGGAGACACTTGAAAACAAGGGGTAGGGGTAAAAATAAGAAATGGGACTGGACATTAGATGTTGATAAAGACTATAATCCTATAAAATATTTATTTCCCTGTAACTCTGTTGTCAGATGAACTAGGACTCTGTTGTCTCTCTGTGTGTGAAGCGTTGTTGAGCTGCTAGGGAGCAGTGGGGGAGAATGGAAAGGGGTGAATCTGCTGTGAAGAGGAGTTAAAGGTCCCAGTTTAACTGGTTGATTTTATACTGTGCAGTTTAACAAGGAGGCCAGAGACACTCAGGACCTGCTGAAGCGACTGGAAACGGAAATCCAGCAGAAGTACAATCCAGAGTTTAAAGACATGTACCAACTTGAAGGTCTTCTCACTGATCTGGGGGTAAATACTGTTTACAGTCTTTCAGTTTCACTAAGATTACCTGTATGATCTTTGTTGTAAGTTTGCAATGAATGAAGTGTGCGAGTCAGTGCCTACTATGAATAATTCAGGAATTAGTATGAATTACTCACTTTGTACTATGAATTATTCAGTATCCACTATTATTCAGTAACTCCTATGAAATATTCAGTCTACTATGAATTATCCAATTTCCACAATTAATTATTCAGTATCTACTATGAATTATTCACTAACTACTATTAATTATTCAGTAACTACTATTAATTATTCAGTATCTACTATGAATTATTCAGTAACTAGAATGAATTCAGTATCTCCAATATTTTTATTATGTATATACTGCAAATTATTCAGTATCTACTCTGGGTTACTCAGTATGAACTATGAATTATTCAGTATCTTCTTTTAAGTTTTCAGAATCTACTGTAAATTATTCTGTGCCTACTATGAAATATTCAGCATTTACTATAAAACTGGTTTCTGTGCTATATTAAAGTGAGAAGGAATTGAAGTAGCGTTGAGGGGAGTAAGTCTGTGGAATGTCTTCGGAACCTTAACACGTTTCTGTGTGTTTATTAGGACCAGGCGAAGGCCATGGATCACTTTGATGAGCGAGTGAAGGCTCTGCAGAACCGCAGCCTACAGGTTCTTCCACTCAAGTACCGCAGAAACCCTCCTCAGAAGCTCTTGCCTGTGGAGGCGCTGTGTGAATTTGACGCAGAAGAGGTACTTAACCACTTAAAATTCCAGGCTTATTATGTACTAAGGCCTATTATTCAGTGAATACAGGGACTTCAGCGCAAACGGGCTGAGCTGTTCAAAGTGTGTAAAAAAAATTGAACCCGCTCGTGAGAGCTGGCAATTTAAGAGACTTTATATGTACATATAAAGATGAGCCAAAGACATTGCATTTCCACTATAATGAACAATATAGTGCAAACAATACAAATTAAAGTGTTACCTAGACTTAATTATGTGTTTCCTGACACTATATGACACACTAGTATCTATAAACATAGATGAAAATACATTAGCAGAGCTACAAAACACACATAGCAGGTCAATTAGACGACTTGTGTAGTTGGTGGGATATAAGCTTCTATTATTTGTTACTTGCATAAGCTCAAGTCCTAAAACTAAAGAAGTAAGCTTAAGGCATCAAACATGTCTTGGCTGGTCAACTGTTAGCGGCAAAGGGAGGAAAACTAATTTCAGTTTTGGCTGAAGTTTCACTTTCATCTCATCTATTCTGTTTGAAGATGAGGCTCATCACTCTCCGTATTATACTTGGAGAAATTTGAAATATTCAGTTCCAGAGCTGAGTGCACGTTCTTTTCTGCTTGTGTTTAGATCTCTTTATTCTAATGTATTTAAATCCTTAAGGCCGCCACTCGTTTAAACCTGCCGTGGTGTGAGGGCTGGATTTTGGTGGGATTTCGGATTTGCATGGCAGGAATGAAGCAGCGGTTTTACAAGAGGTATCAGAGCTCAGAATAAGAGTCTCCGGCTTGTTTTTTTCTGCAGGGTCAGATTCTGCGAGGCCAGCGCTACACCCTGCTGAGGATCAGTGGCAGCAAGTGGGATGTTAAAGACCCGACTAGCCGCACACTAAGCGCTCCTGGTGTTTGTTTCATGATCCCACCCACCGACCCTGAATCAGTCGCCATTTCTGAAAAGTATGTGCACTTCTTTCTGACTGGCATTGACCGACTAGACTTATAATCATACTGTTATAATACTAACACTACAGTTATAAACTTATATATTATATAAACTGTATTTATATAAGGCGATCTCACTAAAACTAACTAAAGCTTGCAATAAAATGAGTAAATATGATTCATTATTACTGCACAGACTTTCTTTACTCCGCATGTTAAAAGTTTGGAGTCGTGCTTTTTTTTAGTGGCCCATATCATAGATTTATCTTGTATTTTATTTCTATCTTTATTTCTTTCTTGATTCTATATTATTTTTTGGGTTTGTGTACCAAAAACAATCATAAAACATTCATAATTCAACCTCTTTTTACCCCTTAGAATCAAACTGGCTTTTTTGTTACTCTGCCCTGATACTGATACATGTAAATGAGCTCTGTTCTGAATGGCTGCCTTGTATTATGCTTCATTCAAAAGCCATCCAGAGCTGAAACACTCCTTATAATGTTAGTGTGAGTGGGCAGGTCTAAGCTGCTGTAAGCAAATTGCTAGCTTAGCCTAGCATGTGCTGCCTAAAACGAATTGGTTTAATACACTTGTTGTGCACCTGTTGTGGAATTCTATCATTTTTTTTTTATTTCTGCATAATAAATGGTTAAGATGTAAACACTCGTTCAGAGTGGTTTGGTGTAAAATGCTCTATTCTAGACAAATTTAGAGTCAGAATGGTTCACAGTGGTAGTGATAGGAACCAGACGTCCACCTCTAAAAGCTCCCTCACAGAAAGTTCCTACATGAAATGGTTATGAATTCACTGCCTGATGACTGAGACACTGTTTCATGATAGATTTGATAACTTAAACTCCATTCATGTTGGAGGGATACATAATTTGCAGGGTGCTGTGAGGCAAAATAGTCCCCAAAGAAAATGTATTATTTCAGATTTTCCACTATTTTCCATCATCAACATTCCATATAAACTCAGAAGACTCGTGTAGGTTTGCTGGTGGTTCTGGATAGTAAATAAAATGTCTATATTTGTGTTGTAGTCATGGCGACCACTGGTTCCTATCACTACCATTGTAAAGACATCTGAACCATTTCACAACAAACTACTCTGAATCACTCGGTTTACATCTCACACACTGAATTATACAGAAATTTTGAAAAATTAAGTGAAATTTCCCTTTGAAGGTCTTGGATTGGGATCAAGGCCAAATGACTGGATTTGTAGTTAGCTCTCAGTACACTGTAAGTGTCCGGTAGTTAAATATTAAACCTCTGTGTTGTCCTGCAGTTTGGTCAACCAGCAGAAGAGCCTCAAGCAGAAGGTGGCCAGCAGCAAAACAGCGCTGCAGACTCGGCTCACTGACCTGAGGAGGGACAGCACTAGTGGACAAGGTACGTGCATGTGATTAGCTTGGTAAAAAAATAAATAACAGTAATCATAACTTTCATAATGATAAGTTTTAACACAATAAATAAATTCAAAGTAATTAAGTTTTAAATGAAAATTCTAAAAAAAAACTTGCTGCATACGTTTTCTTTTCCCCGTCCTCTAATTTTTAATTTTTTAAAACATGAGCTTGTTTTCATTGGCAGTTTGCAAAAACTAATAAAAAGGCAATAATACATTGTTGTATTGTGATGAAAATAAACCAATATTTGACAGTAACTAAAAACAGAAAAAAACTGAAAGCATGCTCATTCATTAAATAATAATAAATAAATAACTTAATACATTTTGAACAAACTGGCAGTCAGAAGTTCTTCCCTCAAACTTGCAACACACATTAAACCCGAATGAACACTTAAATTATGCACTTAAGCATATCTCATTACTTTATTGTCATTTATTCATTTTAATTTTACACTGACGTCTTGTTTTAATTAAGTTTCTATTTTAACTACACTGCAATTACTCATGCCCTGTTGTTTATGCTATTTTTATTTAGCTTTTATTTTTATGAAGTATTTTGAACTGTGTTTGTGTATGCAATGTACTATAATGAAGATTTCATCCTGCCATTTAATAATATCATCAGTGTGTTTGAGTGACGTTGGCTCATCTGTGACTCATTCCCTGTCCGTCAAAACCACAGATAAGCAGGAGCTGCAGTGCCGCCAGCTGATGGCTGGACTGGATAAAGTGGTGAATGACCTGGATAAACAGGAGAAGGCCATTTACTCTCAAGTGCGCCCCCCTCTGGAGCAGACCCGTCCTCTACAAGACACCAGTGACAGGCTGCAGCACATGAAGGTACAGACTCACACATTTAGAGACTCTGAAAGCTGTACATTCAATCCAAACTACATACCTCACTCTTTAAAGTGGTAAATCCCCAGTTAAAGTGATAGTTAAAGCATATTCACCCAATCCCACCACATTTCCAAATGTAGTCGATCATGTTCGGTGTCTGATGTTTGCATGCTTTGTTAGTATGCGGCTAATGTAGCTAACAAAAAATGAAAACTATTGCCCCACCATTTAGCGTCGCGCTAACTGCATACCTAGATGCCTCAAGTTAGAGGTGTTCAGTATCTCTAACAGACTAGATTGTGTGGTTTCTGTCACTGTATGACTCACTATCTATAAACCTGGACTAAAATATGGACAAAATTCAGGCTTGAAAACAGTTTTTAGCTTATTTTAAAGTGTGCACAAGTTTAGGCACCCCAGTCAGATTCCATTCTTTTAGTTTTTATAAAATAAGTCACACTACCTCTCCAACACACTTCTGCGCAATTAATGCACAATTAATGTTTATTTACTGAGTTTAAAATATTGGAAGAAAAACATTAAAAAAAAAAATGTAAAATGGGGCCTGTGCAAAAGTTATGGCACATTTTATATTTTCATGTTTTTATTTGATCCCAGTATGTTAAACTAAATAAAGCAAATAAATAGAATTGCAAAAAGTATAATTTGACCCAGGTGGTGTTCAAATTAGGGGTGGGAGATATGGCAATACTTACAATATATCACATTACTTTACAACACGATACGCATCACAATATTTGACTTTTCTGAAAGCTAAACTCCTTGTTTGTTTGCAGGAAATTGCCTCTGCTGTCCGCAGGATAGAACCAGAGAAGACCTCCAAAGTGCAGGAGGCTGAAGTTTTCCTGAAGTCCAGCCCAAAATGTGCCAGCGTCCCACAGCTCTATTCCAAGGTGGCCGACACGAACAACAAATACAACAAAGTGGACCAGCTGCTGAAGTGTGCAGACGACAAGTATGTACCGTCCAGCTACCGTCCAGGCCAAAACTAATGATAAATTCTATAATCGATTAAACTGATGACTATTATGTGTTTAATTGTTAACATCATTTTTCCAGCTCCTCCAGTCTGTCAGAGTGACTGTGTGGATCATGTGAACATTATAGAGCTTTTTAAACAAAACAGTAGAAGCCATATCGTCCCCTACACTTCCTGTGGTGTATTACAGTCTGTCAGGATCATATGAACATTATAAATTCAAAAATGCGTTAACAATTAAGAATAAAACTGCAATTTTTCAATTTGTTTTCACAGACTTCAGAACACCAACCGCCTGGAGAACTCCATCCAGAATGCCAAAAACGTGCTGTCCACCTATGAAAACAGACTAGCCAGAGAAGAGGTGGCTCCATCTGACCTCAACTCTCTGGAGAAGACTCAGCGCGAGCTGTCTGTAAGCTGCACTTCCGTGTTTATCATTTTTATAATCACATAATGTTAAAATTAGAACAAACAAACAACAACAATAATAATTGGTTATTGTCTATATAATTAATATTTACAACAACAGTGCTACTACTACTACTACTACTACTACTAATAATAATAATAATAATAATAATAATAATAATAATAATAAAAGTAATTTTATATAGCAGTTGTTGCCATTTATAAAGTGCTATACAGAAAAAATAAAACAGATCATCTTTCTTTTGTTGGCTAAGTCTATTTTACCGCAAAACAAGACCAGTGGCAATGTTCCTGACCCTTTTAACCTACTGGACAGGCTTGGATTTTGACTTATTACCTGAGAAATATTCAAAGATGTTCTGATCCAATCTGACAAATCAGTATTAAAACCAATTAAAGTGTATTTTATTGGACCATTTTCTGTTATATTAAGCCTGAACTGATTCTGATTTTTTAAGGCTATTTTGCTCCCATTGCACTCAATTTACACCACTGTAATTTTAAAATACCCTCTCAAAAAAGATGTTTCTAAAGCGGTTCTTTAGTAAAGTCAATGGTTCTATGAAGAGCCATTAATGCTCAAATAACCATTTGCGTGCTTAAATGGTTCTTTGTACAGAGAGAGAAACATTTAAGCATGCAAGTGGTTTGAGTATGCCTGGTTCTATAAAGAGCCATTGACTTTTCTAAAGAACCCTTGTGTGTCACAATGTGTCACAATATATAAAGAACCCTTTAATCATGCAAAGGCTTTTTTGAGTGTTCATGGTTCTATATAGAACCATTTTTACTACAGAACCCTTGAAGAACCATTTACAAGATGTATAGAGGAAAAGCTTTTGCATGCAGTGCCCTGAAATTAGAGAACAATATGCTAATGAGGGTTCATAGTAATCTGGTGGTGAAGTAGAGAACTCGGCTTTACTGCGTTCTACACAGCACTTTTGACCCTGAGTGCTGTTTTTGTAACAGGACATAGGGTCTGATCTGCGGGCAAAGAGGTCTGTGGTTCCAGAGATGGAGCAGAACCTGAGGTCTGCTAAGGTCAGTTGTGATAACATGGTGAACAAGGTCCAGGAATACTGCCCTGATATCGAGAGACAGGAGGCCGACGTCCAGAAGCTCAGCGCCCGCTACGACAACCTCGGCAGGCAGGTCGAGTCCAGGTGAGTTCACATTTATCACTGATAAGAACTCGATACCCAAAAAAAGCACATTTATTGCTCATAATGATTCAACTTTTATGTGGTCTTGGTTTCCTAAGTGAAAATAAGTTACACGTCCTGTATTATTTTCACACGTGCCATAACTTTTGCACAAGCCTCACTTTATGTTTTATTTTTTCCCGTTTGTTAAAATAAAATACAGCAAATAAATAACAAAAAGGAACAGTGTTTTCTGCAGGGCTAATATAGTTTTGAAATATTCATTAGTTTTTTTATTTCGTTTTTCCTTTGGTTTTAAGGTGCATTAGTAGTTCAAAAGTAGTAGTTTTAGTTGATTTTTATTGAGGATCAGTTTTAGTTTTGTTCTTTAGTATTTTAATAAGTGCTGTGATGGCAGGTATTTGATAAGGGTGGAATACATCCCAGCAGTAGTTTGAGCTCGGCTCGGCTCCAGCTTTCCTTAAAGACCAAACACGGAAGACGTATTTTCTCAGTAATTCCAGTTAGTTTTGGTTAGTTTTGCAGTGGACATTACAGTTTTCATGTTTTTTGAAAAATGTAGGTTTTATTTTTGTTACAGCTTTAGCAACAGTTTTATTCAACAATAGTAACCCTGGTTCTCTTGTAAAATTAATAAAGACATAAAATGTGTCCAGGGTGCACAAACCTTTGCACACGGCTATATTAGGTACATAAAAATGTGAAGGAATAGTTTTTCATTCTTGGAGTCGAACAAAATAACAATCAAATCAAGTTATGGAGAAATGTGAGATTTCATACTGCCCTTTTTCTGAAGAATCATAATCAAACTGAATCATATAAGCTATAGATTTATACTTATCATAATTACTGATTAATGATAATTGTTTACCCATTATAATCATCACACTTGAATGCAGTGATTTTACCTTTGTATGGTCTCATTCTATGGAATTTTCATAGCTATAAAGGAAATTATAATGGATTATTTTCACACTTATTACGAGGGTCATGTTTACTGACTGCAGACATGCATATGTAACATGAGGTTCATTCAAACTGCTTTTATCTTGTAGATCTCAGAATCTGCAGAGAGCTAAGATGGCCTACAACAGCTACCGCAACGATTATGACAATCTGAACAGCTGGCTGTCCCACGTGCCCAACTATGAGCCACGTGAGACCGACGATGTCAGACAGGTGGAGGCCAAGCTGAAAAACCAGAGAGTAAGGACATTTTTAAAATCTTCAACCCTTGTGTGGTGTTCAGGCTCTGTGGGACCCATTTTCAGTGTTTACCAAAAGAAAAATGTCCGTTGCTTATTTTCTGCGAAGAACATATAAAATAACCCATTTTCAGTGCCTTCACCTGCGGGGAGTAAAAGTGCGGAGGTGCTTTGTCCTTCACTCTGTTCTCCTCCTGCATGGCCTGCTGTTAGTGTGTGTGTGTGTGTGTGTGTGTGTGTGTGTGTGTGTGTGTGTCTCTGTGTGTATGTGTTTGTGTATGTGTGTGTGTTTGAGGGTGGACAACATAGACAGGCTGCTGACTGGCTACAGCTGCTAAAGGAGAACCCTATGCTGGACACTTGTGATATTTTAAACATCTGTCATTTTAACATAAACTGTTATGGCTGTATTGACTTTAAACAGTAACCACCAGACCACTGAGTAACAAACACATCAACACCACACAAGGGTTAATAACAGACTGCCATAAACATCTAGAGAGCCGTTTCTTAACTTATTTTCTTTCCTTTTCTCAGAATCTGCTCTCTGACATCGCAAGAAAGGAGTCAGACTTGAACAACGTCTCAAAGAACGCTCAGCTGTACCAGCAAGCGGTCAAGGTAAGATTACACCATCACTTGGAGTCGCCCTCAGCAGGTATTCTGTATTCAGTAAGCCTTAAGATGTGAGGTTAACGTGTTCCTGTCTGTGACTCTTCAGGACTACGAAACTGATGCTGAGCGGTTCCGGTCCATCCTTGACCTCGAAGATGGTTTGGTTCCACAAACGTACAAAAGGAGCAAATTGGAATCTCCTGCCCTGAGAGTGAAGGGAGAGGTATGGAATAAATAGTTACAAAAGATAAATAGCGAAATTAATGTCTCCAAAGAAGTACACTCTTAAAAATGACAGTTCTTTAAGGGTCCTTGAGTAAAGAAAATGGTTCCGTATAGAACCATGAACATGCAAAAGAACACTTATATATATATATATATATATACAAACTTATGTGCATTGTGTAGCAAAAATGTTTGTGTTTTTGGTCTATACATTTGAAAGTAGATTATGTTCTTTCCCAACAGGAAGCAGCCATTGAGGCCAAATTCACAGAGGTCAATGCTGTTAATAAACAACGACTGCAGAACCTGGAGTTTGCACAAAGTCTGCTCAATCAGGTACAGCACACTGGCAACCAAAAGCAATTAGGCACAGAATCAGTTTTTCAGTATGTTAACTCATTATGTGGTACTTTGTTTAACAGCAGCCAGAGGTGCAAATAATCCAGCAAAATGTCCAGACTGTGAAAGCTAGTGCTCCTGGAGAAGAACCCTGGAGAATCAAGAAGCAGCTGGAGGAAGAGGTTCTGAAGAGACAGCAGCTGGAGAAGGAAATCAAAACAATTCAGAGTGACATCTACTTGCTGGAAGGACAGAAACCACAAGACACAATTGTCAAGAAAGAGTTGATCAAGAAGGTGCCTGATCCTCAGCTGGATGAAGAAATCAGCAAAGTCCAGCAGAAGCTCTCAGACGAGCGCAGGACCACCCGTATCCTGGAGAGTGAGCTGGACTCTCTCAGGGTGAAGCTGCGTGGGATTGAGACAGAGATGAAAGAAGGTGCTCAGCAGTACACGGTCAAAGAAGTTCTCCGCATTGAAAGAGACAGAGGACAGGAGGAGGAGGTGAGGAAGCTTAGGGAAGAGCTAGAGGAGCTCAAGAGACAGAAGATGGTCAAGGACAACGAGGTGATTCAGATCCAGAAGCAGATAACTGTTCTGTCTGCGGAGAAGAACAAGGAGCAGGAGGTCATCAAAGAGGAAGAAGTCATAAAGGTGCAGAACGATCCTCAGCTCGAGAGTGAGTACAGATTGCTCATTGAGCGTAAGCAAAAAGAAATAGATAACCGGAAACAACTTGAGGACGAACTTCGATTCCTGCAAGAAAAACTAAGGCGCCTGGAAAAGGAAAAGGCCATGGCTGAGGAGAAGATCTCCATTCGAGAGGTCCTTAAGGTGGAGAAGGATATTGCCCTGGAGAGGGAGGTTGAAAACCTGAGAAGGCAGCTTGAGGACGAAAAGGCCAAACGCATGTCTGCTCAGAGAGAGAGAACAGACATTCAGCGGAAGATTGTGAGCCTTGAGGAGGAAAAATCAAAGGTTATTGTTCAGGAGAAGGTGCGCGAGATTGTTCGACCTGATCCCAAGGCAGAAACAGAGGTTGCCAATCTCAGGCTGGAACTTGTGGAACAGCAGAGAAGGTGCAGAGATGCTGAACTCCAACTTAAGACCTTCCAGGATGAGTTGATTGTGCTGAAGAACAGAGGTCCACAGATTGAATACAAAGAAATCATCAAGGAGGTGATCAGGTATAAGACTGACCCTGAAACTGAGAGAGAGCTTGAGAAACTCAGAAATGAAATTGTGGACAAGACCCACCAGACGGAGAAGTTTGAGATTGAGATACTCCAACTGAAGGATGAAATTCTGAGGTGGAAAGACACCAAGCCTCAGGTGCAGACCAAAGAGGTGGTTAATGAGGTCCTTCAGTACAGGGAGGACCCTAAAACCAAAGAAGAAATCGAGACTCTCAAGAGGAAACTTGCTGAGGAACAGAGGAAGCGCTTAGATCTGGAGAGAGAGCGAGCTTCCAGCGAAGAGAAGATCCGACTTAGGAAGTTAGACTTGTCACAGATTAGGGAGAAGATCGTCCAACGAGAGGTGGTGAAGATGGAGGAAGACCTAGTCTTGAGGTCCGAATGTGAGACCTTGTCTCAGAACATCAGCACTGAGGTGAGGCAGAGGGAAGTCCTGAAGGAGGAACTTGCCAGGCTGCAGCGTCAAAAGGCTGATCTTGAGCTCCAACTGGAGGAACTTGAACGTGAACGCAAAACCCGTAGAGAAGCCGAGCTTGAAATTCAGAGGTTGCGGGTAAGGCTCACTGAGCTAGAGATCAGGGACAAGGAGAACAGAGAGAGGGTCACGGTGAAACAAAAAGTTGTCCTACAACAAGATCCTCAGCAAGAGAAAGAGCATTCCATTCTACGCCTTCAGGTTGAGGAAGAGAGGCACAAGCGCATCCTTCTCGAGAAAGAATTCAATGCTCTAATTCATCAACAAGAGACCCTGGAGAGGACAGAGGTCCGGGAAAAAGTTGTCCGCACAGAGAAGATTCAGGTCGAAAGAGATCCCGAAGCAGAGCTTGAGATTGAGAGGCTGAAGAGAAGCCTTGAGGAAGAGACAAAACGCCGACAAGAACTGGACTTAGAACTTACCACAATCACATCCAGATTGACCGAAGTGGAGTTCACAAACACAAAGTCATCCAAAGAGCTGGACTACATCCGTGATGAGAGCAACAGACTTCAGCAGGAGAATCAGCGCCTCCTGAACGAAATAAGGAAACTTCAGGCTGAAATCCAGATCACCACAAAGGAAACCAGACAGATCACAGAGTCTCTTCCGTTGGACAACAGCAAAAACCTGGAAATCCGGGTATCGTCCCTACAGAAAGAGCTGTCTGACCTGAGACACATCACGGTAGAGAAAGACGAAGAGATCGAAAAGCTACAGAAGAGTCTGTCTGCGGTGAAGGTGAAGAGAGAACAAAGAGAAAGTCATCTCCGTCGTTCCATTGTTGTCATCGACCCAGACACCGGCAAAGAGATGAGGCCTGAAGAGGCATATAAACTGGGCTTGATCGAGTGGAAGATGTTCGTCAACCTCCAGAGTCAGGAGTGCGACTGGGAAGAGATCACCGTCAAGGGTCCAAGCGGGGAATCATCTGTTCTTCACGACAGAAAATCGGGCAAGAAGTTCTCCATCGAGGATGCCCTAAAGGCTGGAAACATCACGCGCCATCAGCTACAGCAGTACCAGAACAAAGAAATCAGCATTCAGGAGTTTGGCGTCATGGTTTCAGGAAAGAGCAAATAATTGCCAAAGATATTACGTCTTTTATTCTACCCTGTCACTTTATTTCCTTGGTTAAGAGTTCTTGATTAAGTACACGTTCTGTTGGGCTTTTAGATTCTATATAAAATCATACTTTGCTCTCTCTCAGTTAACCGTGTATTTATTTTCAAACGCATTCATATATCAATGCACCTGGCTGTTCTTTTCTTCCGGTTCTGAATTTTGGGCTAGTAGAGAGAATGTCTAAGCCATCTTTGTGTCCTTCTTGAAGGCTAGACAGAGGCAGTGTGATTGAACAGGGTGTGATCTCTGACTGTCCCTATGATGTTCTTATGAAAGCCTTTGGAGTGAGTCTATAAAAGCTTAATTTTACACATATCGCTCACGTTTACTGTGCTGTCATCATGTCACTTTGAAAGTTTCTTTTCTTTTCATCTTTAAATGGTGTCAAATGACCCTCTTTTTATTGATTCTTGAGATAAAATATATGTGGGCACACTGGAGTACTGTGTTGTCATGTCTTCTTTTCACTTTCCTATTCAGCTTTGTCTGCATATCAGACAAATAAGTGATATGTAACATTTGAGAAACTCCTTCATTAGCTGTCTATAGGTAGGTAGCTACACCCTCGATATTTGAAGTCTAAAGGTCAGTAGGCCTTTCACATTTTAGTAAAAATCTAATGTTTGAAGTTTGTGGTTTGAATGATTCCGTTTACCACGTCCAGTGTTCTGAATTCAGGAGAACCTTGAAAATATGTAATTATTATAATAGTAGTTATTAGAAAAAATAATAGGAAACTTGAGTTTGAGGTCAAAGGTTTCTACAGGTGTCTAAGTAGATGCCTTTAATAACACTCACTATATTTAAGACAGAAAATACACAGAAATATAAACGAAAATATATATACAGATATAAAAGTGCACATCATGTCCTTTTTTTAAAAATTAAAAACAATTTTTTAAAACTTTATTTGTCATTTGTCAGCTGAAAATAGAGAGAACCCTATACCCTGATAGAAAAACCAGCAAAACTAGCATATGGTGTGTTTTGGATGCTGGTATGCTGGTCAACAAGCATAGAAAAAATACTGATATGTGCATTTTTCAGCAGGGTAGATAATAATCATGAATAGATAATCTATAAACACATACAGACATGAGAAAGTACCATACATTTCTATTTTCATGAGTGAGTCCTCTTATAGATCTCTTAAAGATATTGGCCAAGAGTAAGTAACCTATAAGTATATATAGTTATAGTCTAGACATTATGCCATATTTTAGATTTCATGTTTTTAAATATATTAAAGTGAGTAAATTAACAGAAATTTTGCAATAAAATGTCAGTGTGTTCTCTGTAGAGGACATTAATTTATTATCACTTAGAAAATCGACAACACCTGGATTGTGACCAGGGTGTTTAAATTTTGCATACATCTGTAGGCTAGACATGGTCACATGGTTACGAACAGCTAGTCTGTAAATATCAATAATCATGAGAAGTACCCCATAAATATTTAGCCTATACAGATTTATAATCACAATTCAGCATATTTATGGTCACTAGTAAAAGTACAGACTTGAACAGGCCTGCCATGTACAGTGGAGGGGTCTAGTTACTCCAGTTCAGTGTGTAAGATGTAAACAAAGAGATTCAGAGTGGTTTGGTGTGAAATGGTTCAGATGTCTTTACAGTGGTGATGATAGGAACCAGGGGTCGCCATGACTACAACACAAATATAGATATTTTATTTACTATCCAGAACCACCAGCAAATGTACACGAGTCTTCAGAGTTTACATGGAATGTTGATGGAAAATAGTGGAAAACCTGAAATAATAAGTTTTCTTTGCGGACTATTTTGCCTCACAGCACCCTGCATATTAAGTATCTCTCCACCATGAATGGATTTTAAGTTCTCAAAAATAAAACAGCATCTCAGTCATCAGGCAGTGAATTCATAACCATTTCATGTAGTAACTTTCTGTGAGGAGCTTTTAGAGGTGGACGTCTGGTTCCTATCTCCACCACTGTGAACAATTCTGACTCAGTAAGTTTCTCTAGAACAGAGCCCCTAAAATGACATGGTGATAAAATTCTTTTACTGAGGCCACAAGTTTCACATAACTCATGGCTTCTGTATCATAGCACTGTGGAAGAAGACACACAGCTTAAGCGCCAGTAATTGTGCTTTATTAACAGGTTGTAGTCGGCCACAGCAATAAGCTCACATAAACACTTTCTCTCTCCTGTTCTCCATGTTCTTCCAGTTCTTCTTTGTTCTACAGGCACAAATACAGAACCTAGCTGCTAGCCCTGCCTTCAGAATAAGAGTCCTTGTAAAATAATTATGTTCAATTCTCTGGAGAATCAATACTCTGAAATTAACCTGCAGAATATTGCTTGAACACGCAACAATATGTTAATTTGCAGCCTCAATATAATAAATTGTAGCCTTAATCTGGAAAACTGTGGCCTCAATATAGCAATTTCTGACTTCATTATATTAATTTGCGGCCTTAATATAGTAACTCATGGCCTCAATATGCACTATATTGCCAAAAGTATTCACTCGTCTGGCTTCTCACACATATGAACTTGAGTGAGATTCCATTCTTAATTCATAGGGTTTAATAGGATTTCGGCCCACTCTTTGCTGCTACAACAGCTTCAACTCTTCTGGGAAGGCTTTCCACAAGGTTTAGGAGTGTGTTTATGGGAATTTTTGACCATTCTTCCAGAAGCACATTTGTTAGGTCAGACATTGATATTGGGCTAGAAGGCCTGGCTCGCAGTCTCCGCTCTAATTCATCCCAAAGGTGTTCTGTCGGGTTGAGGTCAGGACTCTGTGCAGGTCAGTCAAGTTCTTCCACACCAAACTTGCTCATCCAGGTCTTTATGGACCTTGCTTTGTGCACTGGTGCGTAGTCATGTTGGAACAGGAAGGGGCCATCTCCACACTGTTCCCACAAAGTTGGAATCATTAAATTGTTCAAAATCTCTTGGTCTGCTGAAGCATTAAGAGTTCCTTTCACTGGAACTAAGGGGCTGAGCCCAACTGATGAAAAACAACCCCACACCATAATCCCCCCTCCACCAAACTTTACATTTGACACAATGCAGTCAGACAAGTGCCGTTCTCCTGGCAACTGTCAAACCCAGACTCGTCCATCGGATTGCGAGATGGAGAACTGTGATTCGTCACTCTAGAGAACACATCTCCACTGTTCTAGAGTCCAGTGGTGGCGCTTTACACCACTGCATTCCACGTTTTGCTTGATGATGTAAGGCTTGGATGCAGCTGCTCAGCCATGGAAACCCATTCCATGAAGCTCTCTACACTGTTCTTGAGCTGATCTGAAGGCCACATGAAGTTTGGAGGTCTGTAGCGATCGACTCTGCAGAAAGTTGGCGACCTCTGCACACTACGCACCTCAGCATCCATTGACCCTGCTCTGTCATTTTACGTGGCCTACCACTTCGTGGCTGAGTTGCTGTCATTCCCAATCACTTCCACCTTGTTATAATATCACTGACCGTTGACTGTGGAATATTTAGTAGTGAGGAAATTTCACGACTGGACTTGTTGCACAGGTGGCGTACCATGCTGGAATTCACTGAGCTCCTGACAGCGACCCATTCTTTTACTAATGTTTGTAGAAGCAGTCTGCAGGTCTAGGTGCTTGGTTTTATACACCTGTGGCCATGGAAGTGACTGGAACACCTGAATTTAATGATTTGGATGGGTGACTGAATAATTTTGGCAGTATAGTATATCATATTTGTGACCTAAGTACAGGTCACTTGTGCAGAAGAGTAAATTGTGGGCTCAATACTGTAATTTGTGGCTTCAGTATAATAACTTTATTAACTTAATATAACTTAACTTTATTAAGACATAATCATCGTGTCGTCATACATCGTTTAATTATACAGAAACGCTGAAAACGGCGCTGGAAATCCTCGTTAATTCGTCGATACAGACTTTTCACAGACTTTGAAGACGTGTTTCCTCTTCAGTTTAACACGGTAAACTCAGCGCTCACGAAAGCGAAGCCTGTCAATATCGATGGTCACACGTACGGATATCGATGGTCCTGTGTACACCCACCCCCTCCCCGCCCCCCAGACATCCATGGTAGTGACGTATGTGGGTGTGCGCCTTCCCTGCATTCACTGCGTTTCTGTAAGGGTTTTAAGATGGCGACGGTGCATCTGCGGATCGGCGATTTGGTTTGGTGAGATTTTCTCTCTTTAAAATGCTTCTTTATCGCGGTTCGACTGCTTCGACTGGTTCACCGCCCAGTACGCACTTTAAGCGTCGCTGTAGTTGATGTGTTGGAGCAGTTTGGTTCTCAGAATCCGTGCTTTTTCAGCAGCGAACCAAACATTGAGCAGAAGCAGGTTTTAGCCTGGAGGCTAACGAAGCTCTCACTCTGCAGAATCAGCGCTTATTCCCAGATTAAACCCACAAAACATCGACCAGGCGCTTCTTTCCCCCGCGTAACACTTCTGCCGCCGATAAAACACGACTTAACAGAGCGAATTCGCTTCTGCCGATGCGAGAAAAACCATTAGCAGGGGGCTCCACCAAATGTGAACAATTTCTGCATAATTCACTGTTTGAGATGTAAACAGAGATTCAGAGAGGTTTGGTGTGAAATGGTTCAGGTGTCTTTACAGTGGTGGTGATAGGAACCAGGGGTCGCCATGACTACAACACAAATATAGACATTTTATTTACTATCTAGAACCACCAGAGAACCTACACGAATCTATTGAGTTTATGTGGAATGTTGATGGAAAACAGTAGAAAATCTGAAATAATAATTTTTCTTTGGGGACTATTTTGCCTCATAGCGCCCTGCGTGTTATGTATCCCTCCACCATGAATGGAATTTAAGGCCAAAATCTTCCCAAAACTATCATAAAACAGTGTCTTAGATGTCAGGCAGTGAATTCCTAACCATTTCATGTAGAAACTTTCTGTGAGAGAGCTTTTAGAGGCGGACGTCTGGTTCCTATCACCACCACTGTGAACAGTTCTGACTCTGTATGTTTCTCTAGAACAGAGCATTTCACACCAAACCGCTCTGAATGGCTCTGTTTACATCCAAACAATTTAACTATGCAGGGATTTTGGACAGTCAGTGGGATTTACCTTTCATTCTGCAAGCTTAGCTGAATAGTAAGCTGTGTCTTTGTACGTTTACTCAAACTTACTTACAAACTGATCCAAATTTTAAGCTTATGTTCCTGTTTCTAATGTTGTGCTTTAGGGGGAAGCTTGGACGGTATCCACCCTGGCCAGGAAAAGTAAGTTCAGAATCTGTAAACATGTCATTTACCTTTGTCTGTCTATTTCTTCAATGGTCCTTCAGCACGTTTGAACCATGAGCTTAATATAGATCCATTTCAAGCTTAAATGGTTCTATCTACAATCTTTTTGAAAATGGTTCAGTGTAGTACCTAAGATGCTTCTGCTGTTACTATGACATCAAGTTTGTAACAGTAGAAGAACAGTTTTTGGTGATGTATGTAGAACCATATACAGCACATTCTCCATCTATCTCAAGAACCATTTCGCTATGCAAAGAACCAGTCAAACATGCCTATAGTTCTGTATAGGACTGATGGTTCTAAATAGAACCATTGCCTTTGCTACAGTGCCATCTTTTTTAAGTGTGTGGTCCTGAATGCTGTTATCAGTTGGAGGGGATTGAAAGTCACCAAACCTTTTTGAGAGTTTTCCATATCATGTTTCTCAGATCCTGTTTCTGACATTGAAACCATCCTTTTCTTTCTAGGTCGTCAGTCCTCCAAAGGACCTGAAAAAGCCCAGAGGCAAGAAATGCTTCTTCGTAAAGTTCTTCGGGACCGAGGATCAGTGAGTAAACTCTGTTTGTGGGAGCATTTGAGGGTTTTGTGAAGAAATTAAGCTTGTGCTCACTGGAGAAACATTCTGTCCCTTCAGTGCCTGGATAAAAGTCGAACAGCTGAAGCCCTACCACCCCCACAAGGAGGAGATGATCAAGATAAACAAAGGCAAACGCTTCCAGCAGGCAGTGGACGCTGTTGAAGAGTATCTAAAGAAAGCCAAGGGGAAAGAGCAAGTAAGCCTGTTTGACATTGGCTGTCATGTACCTTACATTGTTTGAAACTTGCATATCAGAAGGCTGTATTTACCGTATTGTTACACAGCAAATATGACTTTTGATTCCCCCCCCCCCCAAAAAAAGGTGAAAAGTTGTGTCGTGTCATATCTAGTGAGTTTCCTTATTGACTAGAAGTCATGAGTTTCCCAGATATAAACATGACTGTGGGCTGATTTAGTGCAGTTTCCAAGGGCCAGGGGGATGATATTTCCCAGTTGAACACATGAAAAGCATCCCAGTGATATAGCAAGATATTCTCACGATACACCATATGTCATGATATTTACTTTTTTCAAATGTCTGATCAGTTTTTATTCAATATTTGGCACTAAATCCAGTTAAACTGGACTAATTTTGTTCTCTTTATAATAAAACATGTGGTTAGTTAGTGTCTACAAGTTCTGACGATATACCTGATATGTTCAGAAAATCATATTGCATTGTACATGATGGTGATGTATATTCATATTGGTTATATGTCAAAAGTAAACAGTTATGATTTTAAAGGGCTCATATTATGAAAAAAGCAGTTTTCCTTGTTCTTTTGAAAGAGATTATTTATTACAGGGTTGCACAACTCTGGTCCTGGATGGCTGGAGTCCAATACAGTTTGGTAGTTTGCCCACACAAACACACCTACTAAAGCAGGCAGTTAACCTGGAGGATGATGATTGTAATCAATAATAACAATAATAGTACAATAGTCTATATTTATGTAGCACTTTTTAAGTGGCAGCTCAAAGAGCTTTACAGACAGGAGATAAAGCTCAACAGTAATGCAAGAAATCATACTTATTTAACATCATATAAGATGATGCAGATCAATTTGAAAAGATAAACACCACAAGACGTAGAATTTTAATGAAGAGCCGAGTTAAAGAGTTCAGGTGTTTATGAAAAGTGAGCTCTGAGCTTGATTGTGTAATTAAAGGTGAGCAGAGCTTCACAGTTTAGAAGTAGATTAACCGAGTCTAATCGGCTGTGTTCAAGCAGGTAGATCACCAAACTGTGCTGGACGCTGACCCTCCAGGATATAGATATAGTAGATAAACAGTAGATAAACAGAAAAACAGCCTGTTTTCACTGTTTTTGTGCACACATTCACCTGTTCTGCTTGCAGTGGTTTTAGGTATGGTTTTTGTTTTAGGAACATAAAACCACAACAGCCAGTGGACCTCAGAGGCAAAAATAAAATCCAAAGGAATTGTAGGTTGTAGACATACAGTCTATCACAATATTTGGTTTTGTCAAGTTGGAAAAGATGATATGCAGCAAGGAAACAGTGGTGCCACATTACAGAAGGCTTAAAACTATGAGTACAGCGTTTTTTTAAGTTTTGTAATATTTAAGGACAACTGGGGGACGATCCAGTAGTAAAATTAGTAGTTTTACACCATGCTGCCATCACTACCATGCATTTTGAGCAGTAACTCTTCGTCATTCGTCTCTGTGTGATGTTGCCATAATTTTCATGACCAGAAAAAATTCAGATATGTTGTGCCATACGGTTTGATGCGAGGACAGCCATCAGAAAATAGGTTATACTGTATTTCCATGTAAGCTAACCCATATGACACTGTTTAATTTCTGCAGTAACATCACTAACATCAACATTTACTCTGAGAAAGCTGTCAGAAGTAATCAATCTGATCATCACTAAGGCCAAGCATAACCCAGCAGCTGGTCCAAAGAGTCGCAGTGTGGTCTACCTGACATTGATAAACTAAAAACGGCAGTTTTTATTTTATTTATTGTTTTTGTTAAGACAAAGCCTCATATCTCTGTCTGTACTTGTGTTAAATTTTAGGTTGAATGGATCATTATAGCTGACTAAAACGATTAAGTAGTAGAAAAAATGAATTTTTTACTGTATTAAAATACATTTTCAAAATCTAAATCAAAGCTGAAATGTTACAGCAAAACTAAGTGAAATTATTGACAAGTTTTTTTTATTTATTTTTTTTGTGTGTGTGTTCTGAGAAAATGAGAGCTTGCTGAGCTTGGTCTACTGTTGTTCTAATTTTATTGTACACTTATTAAATACCCACTATCACAGCGTTCATTATAATTCTAAAAGTACTACTTAAAATAAAAAAACTAAACCGATTAATGAACACTAACTGAAACTGAAACCAAAAGCAAAAATAAAAACCTCAAAAAATCCAAATTGAACGCTATAATAATCCTGGAATGGAGCTACAGAAATGGCCCAAATGTAATAACTAGATTGTGTTAGCAGCATTAGCCTTGTAGTCTGAATTCTAGACTAAAATAGCTGCATGTGCTGTACTGAACCAGCAGACGTCACCTGGACTGTGAACTGAACAATTTCACAATACATTTTGTGTCCATTTACATTTCTAGTAAACGGTTAACAGAAAAATAAACAAAACAAAAAAAAGTCTGAAGATTGTACGTAAAAAGATCCAGAATTTCATAAAACACATTTCACAGGGAAACTTGTAAGATTTTTCTAGATCTCAAGAGATTAACAATGACTTACAACAAAAATTAAGTATATTATGAAATTTATAAAAACACTCCTAAAACAAAGTATTAAGATTTTTCTCAACAAAAAAAAAATCCAGAATTGGATTGAACAAAAATGAATTTTTAAAACCATGTCTGAAAATTAAGATTCTTCTTAAGGAGAGAGAACCAGAATTATGTACAAAACTAAATTTATTAAAACACGCCTAAAAAGAAGTCTTAATATTCTTTTTTTAAAAAGAGGTTAAGATCCAGAACAGAGAGCTATGATGGAGTTGATCGTGATGGTAACGTATCATATTCACCACCGCTGATCTTTTCGCAGGCACATGCCTCCGATGACAAAAATAAAACGGGGAAGGGACAGAAAACAACAGCGAAACCGGTGAAGATTATAGAGGAAGATGATGAGGACGCATTTAAGGGCGGTTCTTCGGACAAGGTCAGTACACTGCTGTGCTTTAAGGACCCTTTTGAACGAGTCCGTCTGAGCTTTCCATAGGCTGTATGCTTCCGACTCTGTCTGTGGGGTCACGTGATTGGCCTGCTGTGGGTGACGGTTACACGTCTACGTCTGGTTGGGCCGACTCACGCTTCATCATCGCTTCAGTGCTGTTTGTTTTTGCCGTGCAGCTTGAGTGCACACGAGGCTGTGTTCTGAATGAACAGCTCTACGGCTTTGCTTTAGGCTTTATTCAGCAGATGAAATCAAGTCTAAGTATTTGGTAAATGTGTCTCTCTTTCCCTTAAGGATCAAACTGACTCTGACCCAGAACCGTCCTCTGTGCAGCGGGTGGTGGCTGGAACAGTTGCAGGATTCAAATGGGAGAGCAGTGTAGGTGATAAACTCACAGTTTGCCCTGTTTAATCTGCTCTATGATATGGAAGAACCTTTTATTCGGCCAGGTAGGAGGACGAAAATAGTTGTTTGTGGACCCCCCCCCCCCCCCATTCTGACAGCGGTATGTCAGAGTTTGAACTTTTGTTGAAAGTTTGACTTTTCATCTGAAAAGTAGGACTATTTTTTTTCTGTGAAATTCACAGTCACTTATTTTCACAAAATATGGCTTGGCATATTGAAATTGAGTTCAGCTACAAGTCTTCACTTAATATTGCAAAAAAGTACTTTAAACTTAAATTTTAAATTAACATTGCTCAGTTAATAAGTCAGATTTTGGGAAAATATCACTGACAATTGAAAATTTGAAAGAAAATCATTATTTTGGTGTAATCAATTTCATTGTTATAAATTGTCATTGTAAAACTGTCAGATTGTCAATATGATATTGGACAAGTAATAAGAGTTTTAAAGATTTTTTTTGATGTAGTCAAAATTTAAAATTAAGTCAAATTGTAAAACTGTCAGTTAGTGAAAATGTTATTATTTTTGACATGATGTAAGCATTAAGTCAGATTTTCTAAAATGTTATTTACACCCAGGTCAAACATGAATTAAGTCAAGTTTTGAGGAAAATCATTATATTGATGTAGTCAAAAATGATTTTGATGAAGTTTCAAATTAAGTCAGATTGTAACTGTAAAATTGTCATTGTAAAAATGTGATTTTTGACAAGTCATAGAATTAAATTCTCTAGAATGTTATTTTGACATAACTCAAACATTTGACTTAAGACAAATATCAAAGTGGCAGTAATTCAACTGTCTAATTTTTGAGTTAGGTCAAATAAAAAATAATCACTTCAGCATGGGTCAAATTTTTGAGTCAGTAAGTCAACATTCTGAGTAATACATTTACATGTTTGGGAGAAAGTCAACATAACATCAAATCTGAGTAAAAATAGTTATTTTGTCAGTGTTTTTACGTACTTCTGTCAGAATCAGATGGGGAGGAGTTTGGTTTTCTCCTATGTGGCTGAAACAGGCTTCTGTACTTTGCTGTGTTCATAAATTAAGCAGACAGAGTTAACAATATGTGGGACTCAAGTTTTATGGCCTAGTCACAAAATCACACTGTTTTAGGTCCAGTTTACCCAGACCCAGGCTTTAGTAGGCCTGAACCTTAAAAGTAGAGAGATTCCATTAATTCTATTTAGTCCAAGACTAGGCTTATGTATCAGAAATGTTAGTGTTATAACAAAGTTTCTATTAATAAACAGTTGCATGTAATTACATTTAGAAATTTAGAAAAAGGAGAATTCTAGTGATTTTACTATATGCATTTAATCCAGTGTGTGAGAGATGTAAACAGAGAGATTCAGAGCGGTTTGGTGTGAAGTGGTTCAGATGTCTTTACAGTGGTGGTGATAGGAACCAGGGGTCGCCATGACTACAACACAAATGCATTTTATTTAGCATCCAGAACCACCAGTGAACCTACACGAGTCTTCTGAGTTTATATTTATAATTTTGCCTCACAACACTGCATGTATCCATCCACTATAAACAATATATGAAAGCAGTGTCTCAGACATCAGGCAGTGAATATTCATAATCATTTCGTATGATAACTTTCTGTGAGGGAGGCTTTTAGAGGTGTCTGGTTCCTATCACCACCACTGTGAACAATTCTGGCTCAGTACGTTTTTCTGGATCAGAGCGTTTCACGCCAAACCACTGTGAACGACTCTGTTTAAATCTTAACCACTTAATTACACAGGAATTTTTTGGAAAATCAGCGGAATTCGCCTTTAAATGAAACTTAGAATTATCCAGCGTGTTTCCCCAGGTACTGTGTATTTTGCAGACACTGCCATGAAAAACCACTTTCCCTGTTTTTTGTTCTGCAGTTTTGCAGGTTTTATTGTTTGATGTTCTAATGGGGTGTTTTGTTAAGGGATGCATCAGCATACTTTCAGATTTTTCAGCATGTTTTGTACTCACTGATACCAAGTCTTATACCAAGCATAGTTACTTATGTAGAATCAAGTAGTAAATGAATGCATTATTTCCCAACACAGACATGTGATTTTAGGAATCTTGTTCTTTGGTGATTCACACTGTACGTTTGTTTGAATAGAACAAAGGTTCGGACAAAGCTTCTATTTTTATACTCGCATTGTACGAAAACACTCCGTCTCACTGACCTGCTACGTGAAGCACAGCATTTACAGACAGTCTGTCTACAGACAATTATCAGTAAAACTGATTTATTCAGAATAGCGGTACTGAGCAAACATGCTGAGAAACAGCTGCAGCAGCGTGGCTAACTGCACTGTGCTCACAATCACACCCTTCGGTCCTCCATAATCTATTGTGCAAGGACAGTTTTAAAAAAATCACGGTATTGGGAGTTCGATCCCTGGTGATGCTGGTACAGCTGTCAGTGGTCATGAGTTCAAGAGAACACAGTTGTCTACACTATCTGGGTGGGCAGGATGGCCCCAATCTCCCTCAACATGACGCTATCCAGTACAGGTGTCGGGTACCTAACACAACAGAGCTGGTGTTTGATGTTCTCCTTGGAGCGTGTTCAGCTGCACAGTGTCGCTGACTTAACTGCAATTCAAAAAGATGTGGTGGATTTTCACTAGTGGTGTTTATTTTGTCCTCCCCTGTATGTGAGCTGCTCACTAAAGGAAGCTCAACAGGACAGCCCTAAGAATGTGACCTATTTCTGTCAAAACCCAGAAGTTGTAATACTTTGGCAAAGATTCAGCAAGCAGTGATTTGTTAAACTAGTGTGAAGTATGTTACTACATGTTATTGCATAAAATGCAACATGAATAGGTTTCATAGTTCTAATATGAGTATTATACTTGACCTACACAGTCAGACTCACAGATTTGCAGATCTGATTATGGATTTGCAATTAATAAAATTAATTGAAAGGAAATTTACTCTGTTTTAATCAGCCAGTCTTGCAGATGCACAACATACCGTGTTAAAAAAACAAAACAAAAAACCTCTCCTCTAAACTTCTGCAGATTCAGTGCCACCACAGTTAAAGCCGCGAGCAAAATCATCCGTAAACTCAGATTAGCGTTAATCACAGAACAGGTTCTAAGAAGCAGAACGAAACAGGACTCTTATGGATGTTTAAGTAAAAGAGAAAAAGAGGAATGATGAAGATGATGTTTAATGGTCGTGTGTGGAGAAGGCCGGGGTTTCCCTATGGAAAAGTTTTAAACGGATCGCTCGCTATGTTCACATGCAAAGATTTTTGCTAGTCCGATTAAGTACAATTGGATTACAGATTCAGACTGAGGTGTTTATATGCTCACTCTATTCAACAATCTGATAAATCTTCGATTACATGCTCGCTACAAGTAATCCGATGCAGAATGACGCGCATGCGTGGAGTAGCGCTTAGAGTAAACGTTACCAAGACAGCGAACATCACGTGAAGTCCGGTCGGAGTGAGATGAGTTTACAGTTGGTGCGCTTGAGTTTTTATGACTTGAAAACTCAGAAAAACATCCTGCACATGTACTTATTAAGGAAGCGGCGAGAGGAAGACGTTGTGCTCTGTGTGTGTGTATATCACCAGCTATTATAATGTTTGATTTTGGGGTTTAGTGCTAATAGTAGTAAGTAATACTTATGATGCTAATAATAATGGTAGTAGGAGTAATAATAAAATAGTAATGAAAATAATAAAAATAATTTATAGTAGAAGTGATTATAATGGTAGTGATAATAATGGTTTCACTTGTTACTGATTATTTTACAAAGGGGGCAACTACATTGTCCAAAAGTAATTAAAACTGTGTGTGTGTATGTATGTATGTATGTATGTATGTATATATATATATATATATATATATATATATATATATATATGTGTGTGTGTGTGTGTGTGTGTGTGTGTGTGTGTGTGTGTGTGTGTGTGTGTGTGTGTGTATGTGTGTAAAATATGCTCACCAGCTTCTCGTATATTTGTTAATAATAATTGTAGTAGTAGAATAATAGGCTATTTATTTTCACAAAATTTGATCTGCTGTATCAAAGACAAAGTAAAAGTCTTGACTGATTACAATATGGTCTTAATTTTTGAGTAAATAAGTCATATTTTTGGAAAAATGTAATCAGTTAAATGAGTGCTCCTACCAGAGGTCAAAATAAGTCTCAGTTTCAGTTTAGAAAAGCACATGTGCTCACTAGATTCTCTTATAATGTTTGATTTTGAGGTTTAATAGTTAATTACTTACTTGTATTTATTTACTAGTGCTGTTTATAATAATAATAATAAACCCTTAAATGAAAACTAAGTCTCTAAGTGAACCTCAAAAGTGGATTTAAAAAGTTTTCCACGCTAAAATTTCATTGTCGTTGCAATTTAGTCTAAAACTAGACTTGATTCAGGTACAGACTTGAGCAGATAGTGCTGAGTAAAGCCACAGTCAAGGGTGTTTAACATCCCTGGTCTGGTGTAGTTACACATTAAAACAAAACAAAAAACGAACGAAAAATAAACAAACCTGATAGTTAAACTTGTGAGCATTTTCATTCTTTGCAGCTAAAAGGAAGTTACATGAAGATAAAGTAGAACATTTGGAAGATGAGCACAACACTTCAGACAAAACAGCACAATCGCAAGCGACATCAACTCTTTACTCTGCAGAAACGCAGAGAATCAGCAGGTATAGGTGTTTTTCATGGCACTGTATGTACGGTTTGCTGTGCAGATGGGCCGTTTTGGCCGATAGCCGAATTATTCCTCCCACAGCTTTCTTTTCTAACTTTACCTCCCACCATTCAGCTGTACACAGACTCAGATTAGTCCAGTATCAGGTCAGTACATCTCTTCAGAGAATAGTTTCCAATTTAACTCTTTTCCATTATAGCCGGTAAAGGATGACCCACATTTCCATCACTTTCTGCTCAGCCAGTCTGAGAAGGTAAGAGGAGATGCAGTATGCCTCATTAGTATATCTTACTATCCTTTATCTCCTGCACACGGCTTGGTAGTGATGTTTTTTTTTTTTGTTTTTTTTTTTTCTCCCCACTCCTTCCCTTTCTTTACTGCTGGTTTTCTGTAACAGTGACACTGGCCATGCTAACCGAGCACAGCTGGAGCTGCTATTTTGGAAATGTTTTGAAAATTTCAGACATGCCGAACACGTTCATTTTCAGAATAATGCACAGTTTGACGTTAGAGATGGCACGCTATACTGCTTTTACTGTTCTGATACTGTTAACAACACCGAAAGCTTTGAATTTTGACCCATAATCAGATTTTTTTTGTTTTATTTGCTCTTAAAACCTTTAAAATGAGTCTTTTATTCAATATTTTATTAAAAACATGTTGTATAGATGTGTCAATGTTTAAATATTTGAACATTAATAGTTATTAAAGTTATCATTCACCACTTTATTAAAAGTCACTCTAACCAGTCAGGCTGTGCGTCCCCTGTTAGACTGCTAACAACCTTTTCCTCTGAAAACTGATTGGAAAATGAAAAAGATTAATTGGAAAAGGTTGTTTTCAGCCAACAGAGAGTCCTAGCCAACTTCCTTATGTGCACAAGCCTCCCAAAGGCACTTAAGCTTGCGTATTGTAGTTAAGTCTCTCCCTTTCCTCTGCACACTGTTTTTACCTCCTGCTCTGAACACATCTTGCTTTCAAATGACTCAGACAGTATCAAATGCATCCTGATGTGATTGAGTGAATGGAAATGACCAGTAACTGGCCAATCGGTTGCCTCTGGCTTTTTATCCTCTATGCGCTGAACTACTCATGACTGCCAGACAGAGTTTTGTCTCACTGGAGCGTTTCAGTTAAACTGAAACCAAGTTTATGGCTGTGAAAGATAATGCTGCCTTTTTGGCTCTTGTACCAGATTGGACGGTTTGTGCTGTCATGACATGGATGATAAGCTTTAGAGGCAGCCTGCGGCACGGTTTTTAATCGACCCGCCCAAATTGCGTTCTTTTGTAGCTATTGTTGTGAGTTTGGACAAGCTTTACCGAGCGCTGGTAAAAATTCCATTCAACCTAATGAGAAACTGTAGAACAGACTCAGTTTATATCACAATACCTACATTTAGAGCCGGTTATTCATTCAACCTAATGAGAAACTGTAGAACAGACTCAGTTTATATCACAATACCTACATTTAGAGCCAGTTATTCATTCAGCCTATTGAGAAACTGTAGAACAGACTCAGTTTATATCACAATACCTACATTTAGAGCCGGTTATTCATTTAGCCTAATGAGAAACTGTAGAACAGACTCAGTTTATATCACAATACCTACATTTAGAGCCGGTTATTCATTCAGCCTAATGAGAAATTAAAGAACAGACTCAGTTTTAAAAAAATCTCCATATACTCCATCTGCGTACAAAAACAAACGATGTAACCATCACTGTCCGCATACATGCGTGCGTCTTTTAAATTGGCGTGGATGTTAAGCAGTACATTCCCTAGAGGGCAGAACAGAGTCAAAAAGTTTCTGACAACAGACGTAGCGATGGTGGAGTAGGCTGTAATAATGTAGCAACTACAAAAGAGACAGAGGCAGTGTCTAAGGCCATTAAATACGTTATTATGTGAACAGATTTCTATTCACTTATATTACCTTATATGTGGTCATTTCTCTCTTGAGCCAATAGCATTGCTAAGTATAGGTAGAAGACTCCATCTGTATCTCTATAAACTGTGTTATGACATGAAACATTCTGGCATCTGTAATGATAGTTACCATTAATAGTAACATTATTACTGTTATATTACTGCATGTAATCTAACATGATCGTTCATGGCATCATATGACAACTGCCTTGACTTCATTGTGTTCATTGATTTGATTTAGTATTTTTATTGTTATTGTTAAATATATCGCTGCTGTCGGAACAAGAATCTCCATTTTTGTCGTTTTTCTGTTTTTGTCGTCATGTGAAAGTGCCTGTTGTCCTTTACATCGTGTGTAAATTTCATAATGAAAAGTCTGGTAGTAAAAAGTAAAAAAGTAGTTCCGACAACAGCGAGTATATATTTTTATTGGTGTAATTTGCTTGATATTTTTGTTTTTGTTTTATTATAATTTTTGTTTTAGTATTGCTATTAGTATTATATCTTTTTTTTTTACCCTGCTTAGGGGTTTATTAGCTTATTTTTATTTATAATGTGCTTAATAGTTTCATTTGATTTGTATTGATTTGTGAATTTTTATGTCAAAGGTTTTTTTTTTAAATGTATTGATTTTATTTGGTCTTATTTATTTATTTCTTGCTATACTTCTACTGTCAAATTTCTGATTACTCTCTTCCGTCTTTTTATGATGTTTGGCTACACAATAAACAGTCACGTTGCCAAGCCGTGCTTAGCAGTTCTTGGGCGTAATTGTTGCTGGACGTTCTATCAAAGCTTGTCCGACATTGCACCATTAGCTATGAAAGAGTCCATATCATTAAATAATTTTAACCTTATTATTCTCTGTACTTTCCCTTATTTTCTGACTAGGTCTCCCACAAATTCTAGCAAATGCACGTCTAGCGATTGAGTGAACGCTTGGTGCCAGAGCCTGCTGAAGTTTTTCAGAGTCTCATGATAGATGCTTTTGTTTTACAGCCAGCCTCTTCGATGGAGCCGATCAGCAAACGGTTGAAGATAATCGAGGAGGTGAGAGTTTTCTCCCTTAGCATTCTGGATGGAGATGTTGTTAATCAATAGGGCTATAAGTACTTGTGTTTTCCTCTGTAGGACACTGGCTCCACATCCATTCAGGCAGCAGACAGCACAGCAGTCAATGGCAGCATCACACCTACAGACAAAAGGTACCGTCTGAAGGCTGAGTGACTGAACTGCACGTTCAGGATCAGCTGGTTTTATGCAGAGACATTTAGAATTGTACACATGCTGCAGAGCGGTATGGTAGCCCAATCCCATGTCAAATAAATCAGGCTTGTACTGTCTCTGTAAGCAGTAGGTCAAAGCATTTTAGACTTACTATGCTGTAATCAGGACTTCTCAGAATAATAACACTTTCTAATAAGAATTATTTTTGTTATTATTTCAACACAGCATGTCACAGTATGTTGATTTCATTTTTTGGAGTCTGACCAGCCCAAAACAATCAGTAAAAGCTTTTATGTTTTGGACTTTGGTCTATGTTTCTGACGTGATATGCAGGTGTGAGGCCCAATCCCATTTCACCCCTCAGCCCTACCACTTGGCCCTTAGCCCTCTGTATTGCGCGTTCACGTCTAGGGGTAGGGTGTCCCACTATGTTGATATAGAATGGTAGGCTGAAGTGTTAGGGCTATTTGGCTCTCGAGATGGAAGTTTTTCAGAGACTCCAATAAGAGTATTATGAGGAAAACCCAGAAAGATGGCTGAACAAGAGACCAAATAAAAAATAAATTTTTTGAGAATGTAATTTAATCTCAGTTAAAATATTACGATAACAATCATCATATCTTAGTTTAATGTCGTTTCAATGTATAATGGTCGTTTTCTTCATCAAAAGCTAATGTCTCAGTAGCTAGCTCGCTAATTTTCCCGTTCCACCTTAAATTGTCCAGCAGTTCTGATGCCTGAGGCTCCAGAATGTAGCTGCTGCACTATTTAAGGTGGAATGGGAAAATTTGAACAAGAAGCTGGTGAATAAGTGACTTTAGCTTTATATCACTGAAGAATTAGGGGTGGGCGATAATAAATAATTTCCCCCCCTCTTTCAAAGCCTACGATGCTCTAAATGTAATTAAAGCCCAGCAGTGAGGAGCTGAACTTTACCCTCTTCTGCTGTCACTGTTAGACTGGCAGGGTCACCTACAGAGCAGCACTAGTAGCTGTTAATGAAGTAATGCTCTTTTTAAATTTTTTTTTTATTTTAATTTGTGGGTCTCATTAAATAGGGAAGATTTCAACCACTACCCATTGTGACTCAGATCCAAGGGGATAGGATGATGCTTGAAAACAAGGGGTAGAGGTGGAAAGAAGAAATAAGATTGGGCCTGAACGTATGTAGTTGCTGTTGAGCAAAAACCTCATCTCTTCATATTTATCTTTTATTTATTTATTTACGTGATTTGAAAACCTCAGTCACACTTTGCCCTGTGTTGAAATTTCACAATGAACAAGTGCAAATTGCCCAAAATTACTTGAAGAAAATCATTAACATTAATTTCCATTATAAATTCAGAATGTTTTTTCCTTTTCCTGATAAGTTACTGTTTTGGAGAAACAAGGTTTTGTTCCAACAGCGACTGGACAGAATGTACACTTACTCTATAGGTGCACTTTGTAGTTCTACAATTACAGACTCTAGACCATCTGTTTCTCTGCATACTTTGTTCTCACTGTCCTCTCACTGTCCACTCTATTAGGCACTCCTACCTTGTCGGTCCACTTTGTAGATGTAAAGTCAGAGATGATAGCTCATCTGCTGCTGCACATTTTTTGTTGTTCATCCTCTAACCCTTCATCAGTGGTCACAGGACACTATATTTTTGGTTGGTGGACTGTTCTCAGTCCAGTAGCAACACAGAGGTTAAAAACTCCTGCAGCACTGCTGTGTCTGATCCACTCGGACCAGCACAACACACACTAATGCACCACCACCACGTCAGCGTTGCTGCAGTGCTGAGAACGATCCACCCACCAATAGTACCTGTTCTGTGAGGGTCCAAGGGGGTCCTGACCACTGAAGAACAGGGTAAAAAGGGGGCTAACAAAGTATCAGAGAAACGGATGCACGACAGTCTGTAACTGTAGAACTACAAAGTGCACCAATATAGTAAGTGGAGCTCATAAAACGGACAATGAGCGTAGAAACGAGGGTGGTCATGTTATGCCTGATAGATGTGTGTGTGTGTGTGTGTGTGTGTGTGTGTGTGTGTGTGTGTATATATATATATATATATATATATATATATATATATATATATATATATATATATATATATATATATACACACACACACACACACACTATGCAAAAAATCTGAGATTCAGTGATATTTTTGAGAGGTTTGTTTGCATTCCATTCTGTAGCTGTTTTTAAGTTTTTAAGTCCTTGTCTTGTTGGTGGTCTGTTTGTTGTAACAGGATAGGGTTCCTCGGGCTTGGGCTAATGGGTAGTGGTATAGTCTCTAACCTGCTGAAGATGGGGCATGTTGTCACCGTGTGGAATCGCACAGCAGAGAAGGTGAGGTTTATTATAAGTCTAAATCTCTGACCTCACTTTGTCATGATGGTTTATGGAATCTTTTCAGTGTTTTATTGAATCTTTCTTTGAAGCATGATTTGATATTTCGAGTGAGTATTTTGCTCAGCACTTCAGTATAGGCAGTGAAACAGCACACTGGACTTTTACATTTGAAAATCATTTCTGTTTTGATGAAGAACAAGTGCATTTTCAGGTAAAGTCACAATATAAGTAACATTATTTGCTCTTTAATAAGCTAAACTGGTATTTTAAGTTCTTAAATGAAAATGCATCTCTATTTAAATAACCTGGATTAGATTAAGTGGCATATAATATAAGAGCTGGCTGTTTCACAGTAAGTTGAGTATAATTATTATACTAGCTTATTATAATATATTATAATAGCTGCAATATTTTGCTACAGGTGTAAGAGCAGTATCAAAACACAGCACAAGTGCTCTTAACTGTTTCACCTTTATTTACCATTAAAACTGCCAGATTGGACAAAATGCAGTTAATACATTTGTCCATATCTGATTACTTTTATTATAATTCATAATAATTGGTTATAACCTTCCATATTCAGTATAGTTGAATGACTTCAGTACATCACTGCATATCAGTTTATCTTTCATAATCACAAACAGGCCATAATGGCCAAGTGTGTTTCATGTTCAAGGAGTTTTTTCCCTGTTTTTCACAGATTTGCATCACCTGCTTAATACAGACATGACTGTGCTGTTCTCACGTCAGTTATAAAAGGGTGACCAGCTTCCCTCACTGACCTTGTGTCTCTCTGCAGTGTGACCTGTTCATCCAGGAAGGTGCCCGATTAGGGCGAACGCCAGCAGAGGTTGTGTCCATGTGTGACATCACATTCTCCTGTGTATCGGACCCAAAAGCTGCCAGAGATGTAGGTAGAAACCTGCAGGAGAACTCTAATGCTTTGTTTTCTTTCATCTTTTTTTTGTATTTAACAGTGACAAGAAACCTGTTCTCAGCATCCAAAATAGGAAAAAACAGGCATCTGTCTGCCTGTTAAAAAGCAGTTTACATGATTATAAGTAGTACAGTATAACATTTGTAATGTAATTAAGTACTGAATTCTTAGTTACTGTGTGTTTACTTATGTGCCTTTGTGTTTCAGTTGGTTCTGGGTCCCAGCGGTGTTTTGCAGGGAATCAGACCAGGAAAGTGTTATGTAGAAATGTCTACAGTCGATCCAGAAACCATTACAGAACTGTCACAGGTAAGGTCTCTAACTAAAGGTGCATTATAAAGTGTAATCACCGAAGGACATGGCCATCTTGTGTTTATACTTGGTCAGGTTCAGAGTTATTGGCCTCAAAGATAAACTTGGGCAGTGAAAGTTTGCTTAATAATCCCCATATACTCCAACTGAAGATAAGATGTGCTTTTGTTTAATACAGTTATTAAACTTTGGATTTGAGTAAACTGTTGATCAAAAATGTGAAAAGACACATATGGGGCATTTCTAATCCTGCTGTTTGTTCGTTAGCTTCAGTGGGAGCTTGCGTTGGTTGTTGATTACAGGCCTTGGACTGCAATTTTCATGTTTTAATTTCTTTTTTTTTTGGTGTCTTTTAAGGTCATCACATCCAGAGGTGGCCGGTTCCTGGAAGCGCCAGTGTCAGGCAGCCAGCAGCTGTCCAATGATGGGATGTTGGTGATAGTTGCTGCGGGAGACCGGAGTGTTTACGAAGACTGTAGCAGCTGTTTCCAGGCTATGGGCAAAACATCCTTCTTTTTAGGTACAATTGCACTCTAACTGTGTCTCTAACGCAAGTCTAACTGTGATTTGATTTAACCACGGTCCACTCACTGTCCACTCTATTAGACATTCCTACTTGTCGGTCCACCTAGTAGATGTAAAGTCAGAGATCTGCCGCTGCACAGTTTGTGTTGGTTATCCTCTAGTTCTTCATCAGTGGTCACAGTACACTGCCCACAGGATGCTGTTGACTGAATATATTTGGTTGCACCACTGCAGAGTTTCTGGGCTGATGACAATAACCAACAACTTTGTAGTGGCTGATACTGGTGGCAATAACCAGTTTAAAAAGTCATACAGTAATCATGAGTTGCATGCATAATCCGTGCAGTATAAAGACCTAATTACAGAGTCTGATTTTCACGAATGGAAAAAAAAACACACATGTATAAGCGCCGTCTTTCACGTTGCTTCATTTTCCTCTACAGCAGTTAAGTGTTTAAATCACATCCATTGCTTTGTCTGAAGAAAATAATAGTTTATAGGCCTTAAACCCGGAATACATAACCTGTATAAAAAAAATACTTGTTGTCATATTTGCTTAAACTGTGTCTATGTTCTGACAGTCGTACACGAGGCAGATAATCTGTGAAAAAATCAGTCTTCTCTGGCTCCAGCTAGTCCTCCGAATGCCTGCAAGAATCCTCTGTGACTGATGGAGAATTAATTAGAAGTCTAGACCCGACACAGTATCTTGGGGTGCGGGACTAATTTTCAGTGCTGTGTGCGGGAGCTTTAATGCTAGCTTTGTTGTGTTTGTTCACTCAAGTTCCCAAAAAGTCAGGCACATACATATCTATCCGTGCCTTTTGAGGTTCCTCCCAGAATTGTTGATTGACGGCTGTGATATGTATAATTAATCTAATAATACTCCATATATCCTGACCGGAAGACAGGGCTGTGAGATTGGACCCCACACTGCCTCTGCTGGAAGGGTCTTTGAAAGCGGGGCTGGGACACAGTAGAGAGGGAGGGAACTGGAAGTTGTACTTGTTCAAATTTTTAAGCTAAATCCTCTCTCTGCTCAATCCTGCCTACTGTGGCTTTTGGACAAGTAAAAATTCTAAAGATGAATAAGAATAGAACAAAATAGAATTTAGAACCATTTGTCACTGTGTAGACACACTGTGAAATTAGACCTCTGCATTTAACCCAGCCGTGCAGTGAAACACCCACATACATGCACACTAGTGAACACACACACTAGGGGACTCTGAGCAAACTTGCCCGGAGCAGTGGGCAGCCCTATCCACGGTGCCCGGCGAGCAATTGGGGGTTAGGTGCCGTGCTCAAGGGCACTTCAGTCACAGATTGTCAGCCAAGGGGATAGAACTGGCAACTTTCCGGTCACAGGGCTGGTTCCCTAACCTCCAGCCCACAACTGCCCCCTAATTACTGATTAATACTACAGTCATGCATTAACTATGCCAGACATACAAACTGGTGACAAATTAAAGGGGGGGGGGCGGGGGTAAATAAATTACTGGAAAAACAAGCGCAGATGTTTCTAGACAAGTGTTCTGCATGAAATTAACTTCCCACCATGCTCTGTGTCTTAAAAGTGCTGAGCAGATCCAGTTGACCTTGATTCTGTATGTTGGAGAGATTGAAGTAAAAATCATAAGCAGGGCTGGAAATTGTGGTTGAAAGTGTGCAATTCTTATGCTTCTGTATCAGTTCAAGACGAGCAGCTGTTCCTCAGGTGACTGAGAACGTCAGTGCAGTCTGTCCACGACTTCGGTTTTCCCATTCCACCTTAAATGGCGCAGCAGTTACATTCTGGCGCCTCAGGCACCATTTAAGGTTGGTAGAGGAAAATTCTAAAAACAAGCTGGCGAATGAAAGGCAGTTCAGTCTCATAAAAAATGGAATATTAAGGCATTTTACACAAAACTGTTCTACTTGTGGATGAGTTTCCTGTCAGAGATGTGAGAAAAGCAGCTACAGCTGAGCTGAAGCTTAAAACAGAACAAAATAAGTATGTTTTTGTTTCTATTTTTAGCCTATACTAGTACATCAGTACATACGGAGACACATTTATAGCAAAGATGGTAAAACGTTACCTTAATAAAATGGATATAAAACGTTGGCGCTGCTGAGGTGGTTTGACAAAACAGCTCTTCTTAACATTTTGGGTTGCGACTCCTGCCCTAGTTTGAGTTCTGATTGTAATGTGTTTTAATTTGGTTTCTGTTTTGTCAATCAGGAGAAGCCGGCAACGCTGCGAGGATGATGCTGATTCTCAACATGGTCCAGGGCAGCTTCATGGCCACCATCGCAGAGGGACTGACTCTGGCTCAAGCCACGGGCCAATCACAACAGACCTTCCTGGATATTCTTTGTCAGGGGCAGATGGCAAGCACATTTGTGGACCAGAAATGCCAAAGTAGGTGGAGCTTACCATCGAGTCTATAAGCAAATGTGCAAATATCCAAGCACCACACCAGATTTAGAATGATGACACTTTATTTTTCTTTTAGATATCCTGCAGGGCAACTTCAAACCAGATTACTACCTGAAACACATTCAGAAAGATTTAAGATTAGCCATTTCAATGGGAGATTCAGCTAATCACCCGACACCAATGGCAGCAGCTGCAAATGAGGTAAGAAGGCCTAATGTTTTTCCTGATGTGCTAAATTAACAGAACAGACTGCTGTTGTCTTCTGCTTGACCTAGATAAATGCACACAATGCTGTGCACTGTGAATTTGTCACTCCTGCACTCGTACACTTTATCTACAGCGGGGTACAAAGGTCTGACACCACAACTGAAAATGTTTCTTTATTGGTTTATTTTTCTAATTGAACGCTTTTCATTACGAATCACATTATTAGCATGTGAGTGAAATGTGGCATCTTTGAAATCTGAACATTAATTTCAGAATATTCTTAATATTTGGTGGTGTGTCCCTCTTTTGCTTTAATGACTGTGTGCACTCGATCTGACTCCCCCAGTCTGTGTGGAAGTCTCTGGTCAGCGGATCAAATCCACCCGAGCGTCGTCTGAACACAAGCTTCACTGGAAGAGATCAGACTAAAAATTTAATTGAAAAGTGAGCTAGAAGTAGTGCAGAATTTTGTTTCTTCATTTTAATTGTCTTTGCTTTAATTTTTTTATTTTAATTCTAAAAATGAATCTGTTTCCAAGTTTAAATGTAAAAAAATTCAGATTTTCACTGTAGTCTCTAGACTTTTGGACCCCACTGTCTTCCTTGTTCCTGCTGTGTGTTCCACAGGAAGCTCTACAGCATTGCCATTTTTATGCTGTGTAGTATACTATATAAACATGTGTGTTTATATGGAGCTTTATATGGAATAAGTCTCTCTGAAATCACCCTAAGCTACTTTCTCGTCCATTTACGATGCTGTCACAGCACAGAACCATGCTCCTCTGTTATGGACAGTCGTAGATATATAACCCAGTTTTTGTGTATTAAATACAGGTGGAAGAATTGATAGACTCTGTATGAGTATCGGCCGGTTTTCAGCCCAAATACGCGATCTGCCATCAGCCGATATTTCTCTAACTTGGCCGATGATGAGAGCTGATCAGTGACGTGAACCATATGAGCCGTATTTAAGGGCTGCTGCAGCCCCGTGTGAGGCTCCTTGGTCACAGGACCCTGCAGTTCCTCATTGAAACACTAGATGGAAATTCAGACCTCGTTTACCTTCTTTCACTCCTTTTTATTGACTAAAAATTAAAAATCTAATTAGGATAATTAAAACATTCAAATCAAATTAAAATTTAAAATAAGATAAAGTGCTGTTACAGAGGAGCTTATGGATACTTATTAACACTTATTAACGGAAATATCAGTTGTTATATTATTAAAAATTGTCATGTTGGCTGGTAATTCCATCTCTAATTCTACAACTGTTGTTCTGTTGTAGGTCTACAAGAGGGCAAAGGCTTTGGACCAGTCAGACAATGACATGTCTGCAGTCTACAGAGCTTACATTCACTAAATCCCTGAATATGTGCTCAAAATTCTGGACCACAAACCTTTTTCATTCTCCTTTTCTTTCATTCTCCTTTTCTCCTTTTTCCTTTGTTTTCCTGCAGTTTTCCTTTGCTGATGAATTTCCATTTAGCAGTGATCTCTTTTCCCGCGTGTGATAATGGGAACTCTTTAGCAGCCTCCTCTGAGCATTGCACTGACTGTTTTGTGTTTTTTTTTTTTTTTTTTTTCTTGTATTCGGGCTCCGCGTTTCCTCCGCGTGAGGGAATTTTATGATTAAGGGCAGCATGTTTCTGCGCACCGGCGTCGTTTGAAGGCGTTTGTTTTATGTATCACTCATATCTCTGCGTGGTTGTTTATTTAACTTCCTCCGTCTGACTGTCGTCGTCCAGAATTCCAAAAAAAATGCCTGCAGCGAAAAATGAGCCGTAAAGGCGAAAGGAGCATGAAGAAAAAGCCACTGCATTGCCTTAATATCATAACCCACATAGATGTATTTATTTATTTTATCTCTGAAGATCACCAGACTACACAGTGTTTGGCCCGTCACTATATTTGTCATTTTTTATTTTGAGGTTCTCCTGTTAAAGAGTCAGCAGTGTTCTGATGCCTTATAAAGAATGCAGTAATGTGATTTACTATTTTTATTTTTTTTTAATTGGGCATATATTAATCATATGTCTAATTCTGATAAGGTTTCTCAGTCTACTGAAATGCTTTTCTAGGCTTTGGTTTGTGGTCATTCTCAGTGAGGTCACTGGTTATCGGTCACTGCTTTAAGTTCAGAGATGAGTCGACTAAACTGTGGATATGAAGAAAATCAAAAAATGTCATTTAGTTTGAGTTTTAGGCATTTCGTTCATTTATTTGTTTTTGTCATGGACCTCTATAAAAATAACACCATTTCATGTTTTTAAAGGCTGTCGAATCATGACTTGGTCAATTTTTTATTTTTTTTTTTGGCCCTCTTTTGATTTTGTCTGAGACACTGGTCAGCATTTTGCAATATGAAAACTTCTAAAATCGATAATTTTAACAAGCTTTGTTATAATCGTGGAGAACAAGCACGACCATTTTCTCACTTCAATACAGATTTTGCAATATTTTATCCTTAAATTATAATTTTCTTGATTTTTAAAGTACATATTGTACGCATTTTCAGGCGCCCAGACTCCGGCTGTGGAGGTGCAGCGTTTCCATTTTAAAACCCGACTCGAATAATACAGGGTTATTCATTTTCTAAAGATTAAATGTCGGAAAGACATTAAAAGGTGGGTCTTTGTGATCGTTTTGGACTCTGAGACTGTAGTAAGCTGTAAATAGCCCCGTCTGTGTGGTTGGGTTACTCAAGGAATCCAAGACGTAACATGCTTTCAGTTTGACTCTACTGAAATTATTAATCATTTGGTGTCTTAATATTCTAGGCTGTTCTTTTGTTTTGTGTTAGCTGATGGATTTATTTACTGTAAATGGATTGATTTATGTGGCTTATACAGTCCTTCTAATGACGATGTAAAAATGACAAGCTGATTCCAGTTCGTGAAAGGAAGGTGGTGGATAATTGGAAATATTTATAATTTCTTGTAAATGTGAAAATGTTAAGCTTTTTTTTGTGCAGTCAACTGAATCCTTCCCTGAATAAACAAACCCAATGTCCAATTTTAGTTGTTTTTTTTATTGCATTGTAGCCTTTTTATTTAAAGTGTTTAACAATATATACTATTTTCAATGTGATATAACTAAAAACTTTATTTTGTGCAGAAGTAAAAACAATGTTCTAAGCAGGGTTACCACCTTAGCCCTGTAAAATTGGACACTCAGTGGCTTGATTTTTTTTTTTTTTTTTTTTTTTTTTTTTTTTTTTTTTTTCCCCCATATTCAGTGAACGGGTAGTGTTGGCGACCCCGTGTTTGGTCTAGGGCAGGGGTGTTTAATTAAAATTCAGTAAGGTCCAGTTAGAGAAAATTTCCTCAAGGTTCTGGAACATCATAAGGTCCAACTTGCATCATGATTCAGTGCCATATACTCTTTACTGAAGCAGTTGTTATATCAACATCTTATACAGTCAACAACTGAAATTCAAATCAAAGTACAATTCAGTCAAATTTCAACAGCATTTATTGTCAGTTTTCTCTTTTTAGAGCACGACAGGTGAAATAACTTCCCTCTGACTCACTTTCTTCTCTGACTGCTGTTTCTCGCCTCGTCCCTCCTCTGTGTGGCGTCAATCACTGGAGTCTCTGTGCTCATCATAATGCACAGATCTGATTGGCTGAGTAGCGTCATGTGATTTTACCAACATGTGATTTGTCGGTGAGTCTCCTGGCCTGCTAAAGCTACCATAAAGGCTAAAAAAGCTACACAGATTAAAAAAGGACCACCCTGTCGAAATTAAATAACTTTCAGAATTTATTGGTTACAGGTCAAGTTCTGCATAGGACAGCAACAGGGTCCTATGGCGCTGAGGCATCAGTTACATGTGGCATTAGAAAGACTGAACTGGTGATGATGGGCTAAAAGCTGGAGGAACCAGCCAACAGAGCTTTTGAGGCCATTTTATTCAAAGCAACCACAATAAAATGGTGTGCTATGATATCTAGCACCACATCAGAAGAGTCAAACTGTGGACGGCACCAAAGAAAAGAACGAAAACTAAACCTAATCATGCTTATCTACACAGAGATGAAAAGTATTTAACCCAGAAACAAATGTTAACTACACTTCCCCATCCGGTAATCAGAGGTCCATGCAGCAGCGACCTCTGACCTGGGGAACTAGACACAGTGGATTTCTACATGGTGACGCTGTAGTCGACCCTCGTACATGTTTGAAGTCCCATCTGTTACAGTCGGTCACTTGTAGAATAAACTTAAAATTGTGCAGGTAAAATACCAACTAAAGCACTTCAATACAAGAGATTAAACACAGGTGATCAGTCCTGCTCTCTTCAGCCACCTTTTGAAATGTAGGCTCCTCCCCCACCTACACCAGCCAGGCCTTTGATTGATCAGAGGTCCTCCTCATGACTGATCAAAGAGCCAGGTTGTGAAGGGAGAGTCCAGGAGAGCGAGAGAGACCATACAAACAAAATACCTGCTTACATGTAACGGGGTAGCCATGCCCACAGTGCGGTGTAAGGCAGACAGATTTCAGTTCAGCGTAGATCCTAATCTTCTCCGTTGCTGTGTTTAAGTGCTGACCAGTGCCTAAACTTTGCAGTTTCCCTACGTCAGTGGTGGACGAAGTACACAAACCATGTACTTGAGTTAAATTAGAGCTAAAGTAGAAGTTCCTCCCTTTAGACCTCCACTTGAGTAAAAGTACTAAAGTATTTGTCTTCAAATGTACTTAAGTATCGAAAGTAAAAGTACTAAAAGATTCATTATGACTTTAATGTCCTGTTATCATTTTTATAACTAGACTCGCTTCATGAACTCATTTTAGGTGAAAATCCTCCAGTGTCTCTCTTGGTAAACCAGTCTTTTAATAGAACGTCATTAATTAGTGACGCTGACGTCTATTAAAATGATCATAAACACAAAACACTGAAGGCAAACAGTTTCCATCAGGGAGAACCGAGTGGCTCTGAAATCACTTTTTACACACAAGCAAAGTTTCAGTTTAAGATTTATTTACAACTTAGATACAAGTTTAAATAACAAACTACCCCAGATAAATGGTAGAAACTGTTGTTTGGATCACGGTATTTGTGCAGTCGGGTCTCTCTGTGCCGCTTGATGAAGATTTCTTTTTTTATTCATAATATAATGTTGGAGGCCTGGGGTTGAAGAGGACAGTCCATGATCCAGACAACAGATAAGCAAAAACCTGGACAATCCAGGGAAATATGGACAGATGGCAACGCCAGTTCTAAGTAGCTTAGCTTATTTAGCTAAGTCTTTCTGCCATTGCTAATGTGCTCCAAACCATTCACGCTTCTGGAAGGCAGCAAGTTCTTGTGAATAGCAATACGTCCCAGAATTCCTTTGTACATTACCCTGCTGGGAAAAGTCCATTAAGATGAAAACCTGATGATTTTTGCTTTCTAATGGGAACTGGCTTATCTAGGACACCACATTAGGAAACCTTTAAATGCATCTGGAATCACATACATATTTACGGATAAGCAAATCCTGTGCTCTCAGAATTCTCTCTGTCATCATCAGCGTTTTCTCTTCCCTTTCTCTTTATCAGTTACATGAACAACAATTACATTAATCACATTAGCGTCCTTTACACTGTGAGCACCATTAGTGACCTCTGGACACCAGCAGAACCTTGTAATGGTCACTATGCCATTTTTTAGCATGCAGCTTAGACCCAGTGTATTTTATTTAGAAGCTGTTTTGATAAAGATTGCTGACTCTTTGAGCTCCTGTGGAGTTTATCCACAGCTAAGTGGAGTTCAGGGAAGAAGTGCTCGCCTTTACATTCATTTTACAGCTTGGTATGTTAGCCCCGAAAACCCCTAAATCCTCAACAAGTCAACAACATGCAAACCTATAGGACGCGAGACTTTTGGGACAGACTTGTGGGAATTTCAGGTTCTTGTTTCAGTGCTTTTAAAACATTTTTTAATGGGCTAATTTGCTTATCTGGTGTCTGAGTTCAGATTGTAAGCAAAATGCAGCTCAATGACAAGTTCAATTAATAAACAGAGATTTTAATGTCATGTTTTACTCATATCTTCATTTCTGCCACAGCTGTGAAGTAAACCATCCGCTCTGATTGGTTCTTGCCTGCATCTCATGGAATTTTTGGGTAACAGGCTATAGAGTCTGTGGTCCTCGCGTCCTTGTGAAGGCACTAGTGAGCACCTACCCACAGCCTAAAGTGTGCCTCTTAGGCCTGTGCTAAACACTGAGACCCTTCAAACCAAAATAAAATCTGTTGCATTACGTGTAAACAAACTTACAGCAGCAGTAAGCTAACTGCTAACTGACTGGCATATGTAGGGCAAGCTAATAGCTAATAGCTAACCTATGCTAGCTGTGTTTTACAAAAAAAACTAAAATGTAGAACATAAAATAGGGACTTGTGACACTATATACTGGATAATAACAGGATAGAGGGTAACTGGTGGCCCACAGGCTTTACTTCTTTTCCCCTCATTTCTTTCTTTCATTATCCTTTGGAAATTAGTTTAGTAAATAATTTTAACACTAATATTATAAATAAAGCTTGTTATCCAGCTGTAACCAATGTAGAACAGTGTCAACAACAACATTTACAACTAAATCATTTTATATTAGGCCAATTGTGGATTTGTTTTAGTATATTTTTTCAAAAAATAAATGTGAATTTTAAATCTGTTTGAGGGCATTAAAAGCTAAGCTATAGGTCTGTTGGAGATTTGTTTTAGTATATTTTTTCAAAATAAAAGTCTGTGTGAATTTGAGGAGATTAAAAGCTATTTAGACGGTGGTCCAGCAGTACAGGTCAGCGGGCTGGCAGCTTATCAAGCCAGTGGACTGATATGTGCTCGCTATATGAGATTTATTTTCCTCACCTTTGTCTACAAACATAATTCAATATTTGTATTAAAATTATATATATATATATATATATGTGTGTGTGTGTGTGTGTGTGTGTGTGTGTGTGTGTGAATAAAACTGTGAAAAATGTATAGATGTACAGATAGGTAGACAGAGTTTTTTATGCTGAATGGGTTAGTGACCTCTTTTGTACTGTACTGTACAGTGATTAATGAGTAGTTCAATAGTAATAGCATCACCCTGCAATAATAATAATAATAATAATAATAATAATAATAATAATAATAATATGCACGACAAAGTCCAGCATTTTGATAAATTCTAATAAAGAAATTTAAAGAATTCTTTTTTTATTCATGTCTTTTTTATTGATCCAACTATTCATAACAGTTATACATCATTACTACACTAAAGGAGTAAATTAACAGCAGTGAAATAACCTAAAATAACAGAAACACCAGACATTGAGGGATTGCAAAGCTCCAGATATCGAAGGAAAGGTTTGGCTCTTTTTGACATTTATTGTTTTAAGGAGTGTAATCCAATGCTCCATTTTATTTGAAACGAGCGTAAATAAATAAATAGATAGACTGATAAATAAAAATAAATAAATAAATAAATAAAAACTATTGCAGGAATTTCGGTCACACCGGAAGTGACGTAAGGTTATAGGGGCGGGAGCAGCAGCAGACTGCTTCTCGGCGCTAGTAAATAAATAAACTCTGTTTTCTGCTTTAATTTCTGTGTTATTTTATTGTTTTGGATCCACACAGCAGACCTCGGTGATGCTCGGAGCTGAGCGCGCTGCTTTAGCTGAATTATCGAAGATGTCGGCGGCGAGCCAGGCGGAGAGAGCCGTGCTGGTGAGATTGGAGCTGTGCTTAATGTGTTTAATGTGTTTAAGGTGAAAAATCGGGACTCATATTCGGGATTATTCACTTTAGTCCAGGCTTTTAAACTATAATTTGTGGGTTACTGAGCAGAAATGTGCATGTACTGCTGTTAAGATTCAGATTTATTGCTGATAAACAACATTTAGCTTCCAATTCCACAGCTTCTTGTTCGAATTTCACGTTCCACCTTAAATGGTGCCGCAGTCTTATTCTGTCGCCTCGGGCTCCAGAATGAAACTGCGGCACTATTTAAGGTGGAACGTGAAATTCCAGTAAGAAGCGGTTTTTCACTTTTGTACATTTTTAAACAGCTTGCATCCTATGTTACACCTTTTCTTACTTCTCTTAAAAAGATGGTTCTTTTTTAGTAAAGGCAGTAGTTCTGTGTGGAACCATGAACACCCAGAGGACCACTTGCATGCATAAATTAAGATTAAGATTAAGTGAGCCTTATTAGTCCCACAACGGGGAAATTCCACCTCCGCATTTAACCCATCCGTGAAGTGAAACACCACATACACAGTAGTGAGCACACACACACTAGGGGGCAGTGAGCACACTTGCCCGGAGCAGTGGGCAGCCCAATCCGCAGCGCCCGGGGAGCAGTTGGGGGTTAGGTGTCTTGCTCAAGGACACCTCAGTCATGTGCTGTCGGCTCTGGGGATCGAACCTGTGACCTTCCGGTCACGAGGCTGGATCCCTAACCTCCAGCCCATGACTGCCCCCAAAGTGCTGCGTTGGCCGGGAATGGTTCTTTGCTTGGTGAAGTGCTTCTTCAGATTGATGAAGCATGTGTTTGTGTATATAGTTCGATGTAGAACCTTTTTGAAAAGAGGTCTAATATTATTACAATAGCAGAACCCTGTTTGGTGCTGCATAGAACCATCTACAACACGATCTGAAGAACCATTTCACCATGCAGAGAACCATTTAAGCAAGTGTTTATGGTTCGGTATAGAAGCTTTGTCTTTACTAAAGAACCCTTGAAAATACAACTCTTACATTTCAGTGAGTTTGAAATACTCCTCAGCAGTTTGGTTTTGTAGAGTTGTAGGTGTATTTCTCTTTGTTGTAATTGTTTTATTGATTTATATATTTTATATTTGTGATAACAATATAATTGTAATGTATTTGTATGTGTTTTTTTACAGGGCTCTGCTATAAAAATTGAAAATAATACATATCAAATCTATTCGTTTTTAACATTTATTATTTTACACAAATTAAAATTTTAATCTGATATTTATTTTGTCTGTTAAATCTGTTGTTTGTAATTGTTTTAGTCATGTTTTTTAATAATCTTTTTACGTTTTAATCTGAATTATCTATGTACTTTCTCTTCTATAAAGCACTTTGAATGACCGCAGTGTATGACAGATGCTATACAAATATACTTGACTTGTTTTTGTTAGTTTTTTTTTTTTATGCCGAATGGAATGAAATTCAAATGGGAATCCGACTTTCATCACTTGCTTTCTGTCTTTCAGGAGGATGAATTTAACTGGCTCCTGAAAGAGGAGGTGCATGCTGTGTTGAAACAGCTGCAGGATATACTGAAGGTAGTGTTTTCTTACTATTTTGTATATTAATTGAATTATTATGGTGGACTGGTCCCGAATGTTATCTATTTCCGTCTCAGGAAGCCTCGAGGCGGTTTGCGGTTCCAACCCCAGGCATGGAGGCCCAGCTTAAACAAGAGAACTTCATCCTTGGCAGCTCCACGTAAGCTGTTTGCACTAAAGCTTGTATTGTAAAGTAAACTAAGGGCAGATCCAGCCGAGGTGAAGACAAATATGAGCCAAAAATGACCGTGAGAAACGGTAAGCTTTCTCTGCTGCTGTGTAGCTTCTATTATATTCTATGATATTCCTGTAGTGGCTCTTATAGTAAAATGTAATATTTGTGTAGTATCCTGTAGTAAATTCTAAATAAGGGTGCAGAATTATGGCTAAATCTGCCCTGAACTGCTTCCAAGGCAATAAAACAATAGGATTCAAACATAATGTGATAAAACTGGATAGAAGGAAAGAGAGAAAGAGGGAAAGAAAGATGAAAATAACTTTATTGTAAGGGGTAGACAAGGTAAGGTGAGTTCAAGGGCAAACAGTAAAAGAACACATATACAGATCACTTGGATCGTGATGAAGGAACGACCTGTGCATTTTAAAATTAAAGGGTTGTATCATTAAAAAATCATTTCTTGTTTGATGTCTTGGTTTAATGTAGTGTGTAAACATTTCTGAAGTTTCCGAACATACTGTTATCTCTCCAGTCCACACAGTCCATACATGATAAAACAGCCCATTTTGGAATTTATTGTATTTGTGATGTCACAAAAAAAAATGTATATTTACATATACCAGCCTATTCAGCTCCACCCCTTCATGCTGAAGTTATAAGGAGTGTTTTAGCACACTATTTTGTTAGAATGCACAATACAGGGCAGCCAATCAGACAGAGCTCATTTACATACACAAGTCTTCAAGTAACAAAAACAGCCTGAGGGATAAAGAGAGGCTGGAAATGGCTATGACAAACTGAATATGGCTTTTTGGTACAAATGTCATGAGTGGACCTCATGGAAACATAAACAAAGGACAAGGAAATGTAGGATATGGGTCCTTTAATGTTTAATTTTTTGTGTCTCATTCTGACCGGCTGTCATCCTTGAGACTGTATCTGTTTTTAGTACATTCTTTATACACCGATCAGGCATTACATTGACTCCTTGTTTCTACACTCATGGTTCATTTTATCAGCTCCACTTACTATATAGGTGCACTTTGTAGTTCTACAATTACAGACTGTAGTCCATTCTCAGCACTGCAGTGACGCTGATGTGGTGGTGGTGGTGTTAGTGTGTGTTGCGCTGGTGTGAGCAGATCAGACACAGCAGTGCTGCTGGAGTTTTTAAACACCTCAGTGTCGCTGCCGGAATGAGAATAGTTCACCAACCAAAAACATCCAGCCAACAGCGTCCTGTGGGCACTGTTGAAGGACGACCAGCACAAACTGTGCAGCAGCAGATGAGCTATCGTCTCTGACTTTACATTTACGTTCTTATCCAGAGCGACTTACAACTTCGGGTAAGGTAGTGTTAGGAGTCTTGCCCAAGGACTCTTAATGGTATAGTGAAGGGTGCTTACCCAGGTCGGGGATTGAACCCCAGCACAACCACAACATCAGTGTTACTGCAGTGCTGAGATTGATCCACCACCCAAATAGTACCTGCTCTGTGAGGGTCCATGGGGGTCCTGACCACTGAAGAACAGGGTAAAAGGGGGCTAACAAAGATTCAAGAGTTCATTGTCATATGCACAGCAGAACAGGCAGTTACACTGTACAATGAAATTCTTACTTTGCTGTTCCTCCATTCACCAAATATAATCTTAATATAATCTTAGAAGAAAATAGAGAAAAATAGAAGAATAACACTAAAAACAATAGTAAGAAAGAAAGTTTTATGTGCAAAGTTGAAAGAAAAATGAAAGTTACATGTGTGTATGTAGAGCAGCAGTTCATAAAGTGAATGTTGCAAGTAACAGATGTAAACAGTAAACATTAGTGTTCTGACAGCAGCAGTACAGTGTATGTAAGGTGCAGTTATTGAGTGCAAGGTTGACCGAAGTTAAACCGGTACAGAGGTAGTGAGTGAGGCGTTCACCAGCCTGATGGCCTGTGAATAGAAACTGTTCATCAGTCTAGTCCTGGACTTCACACTCCTGTAGCATCTGCCTGAAGGGAGGAGTGTGAAGAGTGCTGGGGGTGTGTACTGTCCCTGATTATGTTGTGGGCCCTCCTGATGACCCTGGCATGATAAATGTCCTGTAGTGAGGGGAAGGCTGCTCCTGAGATAGACTGCACAGTTTTAATCACACGCTGGAGAGCCTTTCTGTCCTGAGCAGTGCTGTTTCCATAACAGACCGTGATGGAGCTGGTAAGAACACTCTCGATTGTACTCCTGTAAAGTACGATCTGCATACAAAGTATCAGAAACAGATGGACTACAGTCTGTAATTGTAGAACCACAAAATGCAAATGCATAGTAAGTGGAGCTGATAAAATGGACGGTGAGTATAGAAACAAGGAGGTGGTCATAATGTTATGCCTGATTGGTGTATAATTGTTCATATAAAATGTATTTTAACTATATAACACATCCCAGTGTAGCTACATCAAAGCTTTTGTCTTTCTTTATTTCTGTTTAATTCTAAGAGATAAAGGACTGGAAATGGTCATGTACAACTGAATTATGACTGTGTTTGGTACAGATATCATAAGTGGGCCTCAGGAAAACGTAAAAGCAGGGCAAGAAAATGTAGGACATGGGCCCTTTAATCCTACACCAACAGTCTAACGGTCATGTGTTCTGTTTTTTGTACAGCATGGACCAGGTCAAAGGTGTCTTGACTCTGCAGGGAGAGGCTTTGACTCAGGCTGTAAGTGTTGCATAACCATTTGCTGTGTGTTTCTCAGTGATACTGGCCATTTCCTCCTACTGGAGCAGGACTGGATGTGTTTTCCTGTTAGTGCTGAGAGTGCAACATCACAAGGATGTTTTGCAATAGATTCAACTGAATATTTTACCCATCATCACTGCTGAACCATCATTTCCTTTTAAAAGGGGAACTCCACCAAATTTTCAAAGTTCCTGCACAATTCAGTGTGTGAGGTGTAAACAGAGAGATTCAGAGTGGTTTGGTGTGAAATGGTTCAGATGTCTTTATGAACGGTGGTGATAGGAACCAGGGGTCGCCATGACTACAACACAAATATAGACATTTATTTTTGCCTGTGTTTTATGACTTATAATGACTTTAGGCCAAAATCATATCAGAACTATCATAAAACAGTGTCTCAATCATCAGGCAATGAATTCATAACCATTTCAAGTAGGAACGTTTTGTGAGGGAGCTTTTAGAGGTGGACGTCTGGTTCCTATCACCACCACTGTGAACAGTTCTGACTCGTTAAGTTTCTCTAGAACAGAGCATTTCACACCAAACCGCTCTGAACAACTCTGTTTACATTTATAACGACTTAATTATCACAACAAAGTAGCTGATCCATGTATTTGTTTAACTCTGTATTTTTTTTCTGTATCATATATTAATAAAACACCGACTGTATCCGTGTCATATATTTGCAGGATATCAACATTAAAGTTGCTAAAAGCAGTCAAGTCATGCATTTTACATTCCGGGATGATAAACAGTGGAAATTACAGCAGGTGGGCTTTTACTTTCATGTAAAGTATAATACTGCATATTATTGTTTATTTTGAAGTACATTACATACACTCAAAATACAAATAGGGCTTTGAGGAATTCTGTAGTAAAAAGGGGTACAAAATGTAAATTAGTAGTAAAGTAGTAAATAATGGAAATATTTAACAACTGATCGAAGAGAGTCATTATTATTATTATTATTATTATTATTATTATTATTATTATTGTTGTTGTTGTTGTTGTTGTTGTTGTTGTTGTTGTTGTTGTTATCCATACCCATTGATTCAGAACTTGGCTCTTTAATGTTTAATGTTTTTCTCATCATGGTACATTAAACATTACTTCTGAAATCCCTCCTGTGTATTTTCAGATCCAGGACGCAAGGAACCATGTAAATCAGGCCCTGCAGCTGCTCAGCAGCCGCGACGAGAGTTATCACTTTAAAACCGGAGCTGAGGTCAATAAGGTTGGTCAGCAATGTTCCACAGGGCAGACTGACCTTGTGTTAGAGTGTTTGAGTGTTTCTAAGGCTTGTCAGAATCCTCCTTACTGTCTCATCCTGGCAGAATCTTGACTTTTGAGACTGAAATTAAGAATTATTTATAATTTTATATAAATATTAAATAGTTTTTAATATAAAAAAGTATTTTAACTCCAAAAGATGCAACATACCAGTGTAGTTACATCACTTACTTTATTTAGCTATTTATGTAATTATATTTTTTTTGTGCTATGGACAACCCAATCCTTCCAATCCAATCGCCTATTTTGGCTTTAACTGTTTTTTTTTTTCTGCTTTGACTTTTTATTGTTATCTATAAACAAGGACTAAAGTACATAAAGTGCAGATAATGTTCAAGCTTTCCGACACAGCCTCTGTTTTTAGTTATGCTAATATACTTTAGTCCCCGTTTATAGATAACAGTGTCAGAAACCACATAATCCACATAATCTAATAAAAGTCTATTAGAGCTGACTTAAAGGAGAATCCCACCAATATTTAAAATTTTCTACATGATTTAGTTTTTAAGATGTAAACAGACTGATTCAGTGTGGTTTGGTGTGAAATTTCTTTATAGTGGTGGTGATAGGAACCAGGATACATGCAAGGCGCTGTGAAGCAAAATAGTCTGCAAAGAATTTATTTACTTATTGTTTCAGATTTTCCACTATTTTTCCATCATCAACATTCCCTATAAACTCAGAAGACTCGTGTAGGTTCTCTGGTGGTTTTGGATGGTAAATAAAATGTCTATATTTGTGTTGTAGTCATGTCGACCCCTGGTTTCCATGCTGAATTACGCAGGAATTTTGATTGATTTGATTGAACAATTGCATTAATAATGCAGAAATATTGTGGAAAAACAGTGGTATTGATTAACATGGTAATTGCATTACATTAAACTTGTAGTTTTAGTTTTAGCACTGGAGCTACATGTAGGAGGAATCTCTGTGAGTTTAAGAGCACAGAGGTTTTGTATGTGTTTGTAATGGAGGTTTTGTGTTGTAGCTGATGGACGCGGTGATGCTGCAGCTGACCCGAGCGCGTAACCGTTTGACCACTCCAGCCACTCTGACTCTACCTGAACTCGCCTCCAGCGGCCTGATGGTAAGTCAGAGCTTTTGTTTGCCCAATCGCAGCAGATATTTAATCAGTTTAACTGACTTCCTCTGTGGCGTTGCCTTTTTCTCTCGTCAGAAAATGTTCACCCCTCCGATGCCCGGTGACGTGATGATCAATTTCTACATTAACCTCAGCAAACTCTGCCTGACCGTCTATCAGCTACATGTCCTGCAGCCCAACACCACCAAGGTAGCTTGCACACTGAGATAGTTCATGGACTTAAACCCAGTGACACAATGAAAAGTAGTCTGTGTGCAGCTTATATAACAGTGTAAATTTATTCTTCCCTCAAAATAACTCAATATACAGCCATTAATGTCTAAACCACCGGCAACAAAAGTGAGTACACCCCTAAATGTCCAAATTGAGCACTGCTTGTCATTTTCACTCCAAAATGTCATGTGACTCATTAGTGTTACTAGGTCTCAGGTGTGCATAGGGAGCAGGTGTGTTCAAATTTGTAGTACAGCTCTCAAACTCTCTCATACTGGTCACTGAAAGTTCCAACATGGCACCTCATGGCAAAGAACTCTCTTGAGGATCTTAAAAGACGAATTATTGCACTACATGAAGATGGACAAGGCTACAAGAACATTGCCAACACCCTGAAACTGAGCTGCAGCACAGTGGCCAAGATCATCCAGCGTTTTAAAAGAGCAGGGTCCACTCAGAACAGACCTCGTGTTGGTCGTCCAAAGAAGCTGAGTGCACATGCTCAGCGTGACATCCAAATGCGGTCTTTGAAAGATAGGCGCAGGAGTGCTGTCAGCATTGCTGCAGAGATTGAAGAGGTGGGGGGTTTGCCTGTCAGTGCTCAGACCATACGCCACACACTACATCAAATTGGTCTGAATGGATCTTCTGAAGTCTGTACACACGAAAGCCCGCAAACAGTTTGCTGAAGACATGTCAACAAAGGACATGGATTACGGGAACTATGTCCTATGGTCTGATGAGACCAAGATTAATCTGTTTGGTTCAGATGGTCTCAAGCATGTGTGGCGGCAATCAGGTGAGGTGTACAAAGATAAGTGTGTCATGCCTACAGTCAAGCATGGTGGTGGGAATGTCATGGTTTGGGGCTGCATGAGTGCAGCAGGTGTTGGGGAGTTACATTTCATTGAAGGACACATGAACTCCAATATGTACTGTGAAATACTGAAGCAGAGCATGATCCCCTTCCTCCGGAAACTGGGTCGCAGGGCAGAGTTTCTGCATGAGAATGACCCCAAACACACCTCTTAAGATGACCACTGCTTTATTGAAGTGCCTGAGGGTAAAGGCGATGGACTGGCCAAGCATGTCTCCAGACCTAAACCTAGTAGAACATCTTTGGGGCATCCTCAAGCAGAAGGTGGAGGAACGCAAAGTCTTGAATATCCACCAGCTCCGTGATGTCGTCATGGAGGAGTGAAAAAGCATTCCAGTAGCAACCTGCAAAGCTCTGGTAAACTCCATGCCCAGGAGAGTTAAGGCAGTTCTGGAAAATAATGGTGGCCACACAAAATATTGACACTTCAGGAACTGTCTCCTAGGGGTGTACTCACTTTTGTCGCCGGTGGTTTAGATATTAATGGCTGTATATTGAGTTATTTTGAGGGAAGAATAAATTTACACTGTTATATAAGCTGCACACAACACACTGTCAGTGTTGTCCCATGAAAAGATATACTTATTATTATCTCTTATTATTATTATTATTATTATTATTATTATTATTATTATTATTATTATTATTATTATATCTGCAGAAATGTGAGGGGTGTACTCACTTTTGTGATGCACTGTATCTATGTGGTAATAGAGACGCAGCTAAAGCTAGACCTCAATATTGTATATTTTATATACATATAGATTCTAAATAACTTACAGTAGATACTGTATTGTTCATAGCAGATTCTAAATTGTTTGTTGTAGATATTGAATAGTTCATAGAAGATACGGCATAATTTATAGAATATAGGAATAATTCATGGTAGATATTAATCATTTGTATAAACTGGATAATTTGTAGTAGATACTAAAAAATATAGTAGGTACTAAATAATTCAAAGCAGAAACTAAATAAATTATAATAGATATTGAATCATTTATAGTAGTTACTGAATATTTTATAGTATCTTCTGCATAATTTATATTAGGTGCTGAAAAACTCCTAGGTACTAAATAATCCCTCGTAGGTGCTGAATAATTTATAGTAGGTACTGAATGATGAGCCTTTAGATAACAGATTGATAACCCTGCAGTTTAAAATGTTAACATTGTTTTTTTTTTTTCTTCTGTAGAACTTTAAACCTGCAGGAAGTTCAGTGCTGCATAATCCTGGAGCGATGTTGTGAGTGTTCTCTGTGTTTCTGTCTGTTGTTTGGGGTTTTTTTATAAGCGGTATTAGAACGACTGACCCCTTTACTGTGTTCTTATATTTTCTTTACTAAGCAAGCTTTTGGCAATCTGTTTTGAACATGATCTGTGTGACTAAGAATTATTTTATTGTTCTTATTCCTGCAGTGAAATCAACAACACTAAGTTTGAGGTCAGTCACGTGCACAAAGTGGAGTGTGTGGTGCCGTGGCTGAACGACACGCTGGTGTTCTTCACCATCTCCCTGCAGCTCTGCCAGCAGCTCAAAGACAAGGTGGGTGTGTTCAGCACTGATAGCGCCTGTTCACAGCAAAGGCCTACATAATATACACCAGCTAATCCAGCTTAAATCACTCATAGTACTGGGTGTGGAGCCAGAACTGTAATTATTAAAGTGCTTACTTAGATATTAGCTTTGCTGATTAGTGATTGCAAAGCAGCGTGCAGCATTACTGTTATCTGACGGTTTCTTCACCTCCTCCTCCTTCTCCTCCTTTTTCTTCTGGTCCTTTTCCTTTGGTCGTCTTCTTTTAATCTTCCTCCTTTCGCCTTCTTCTTCTCATTTTTTCTTCATATTCTCCTCCTGCTCCTTTCTCTTCTTCTCCTCCCCTTCTTCTCCTTCTCCTCCTCCTTTCCTCTTCTTTTACTTCTCCTCCTCTTCCTTTCTTTTTTTCCTTCTCCTCCTCCTTTCTTCTTTGTTTTCTTTCTTCTTCCTCTCCTTCTCCTTTCTTATTCTCCATTCTTTTTCTTCTTATTATTCTTTTTCTCCTTGTCCTCCTTCTCCTCCTCATTCTTCTTCATCTTCTCCTTCTGACAGATTTTTGTTTACTAACTCATCTTGTGGTTTTCAAGATATCGATACTGTTCCTCTTCTGGCATGTTCAGTCTGGTTGGGAATGGTGTGCTTGTGTACTTTTGAACTGGATGTACAATTTTTGTACAATCTATTTTTTTATCGGAGTGAATGGGGTGTAAAAGTTTGTGCGCCCAGCTTATCACAATAAGTCCATCAGCAACATCCTATTAACTGTGTTACTATAGTAACAACATAGCATTCCCTACCATAGCATCACCCTAACAACCAGCTGGGAAACTATAATAAAAATCCTATCAACCATGAAGTGTATGGTAACCATTTGGCAGCACTCTAGCAATTGTCCACTGTTTACACTGTGCAGTTGCTCTGGATTTTCTTCAGGAAGAAAATGAAGACTAGACTGATTTCTAATGAGATTTCTGGAGAATTAAAAGGGTTTTTTTTTTTTTTTTTTTTTTTTTTCTTGTGTTTGCAGATTTCTGTTTTCTCCAGCTTCTGGAACTACAGGCCGTTCTGAACTGACCAAAGACCTTCGTCACTTCTATATGTGTGTGTAAATCAGTATATCTACACATAATCACTACACGCTGAGAAACACAATACAGCTCTGAGTAATTCATTCACGCAGCTTGCTCTGGGACCACTTGCTCACTTTTTCTGTGCTGCTGCACATATAATTTATTTGCATTATTTGACTGCATCAGGGTGTAGAAAGAGTAGCTAGAACACACACTGAGTCATCAATGAGCTTAAAGGCACAAATGATGACGAGTTACTTTGGTTTTTGGGTTTGTTGGGCGATTTGCCAATACAAGCCGTGTTTTGCTTCTCCAGGGATTTTACATTAAATTCTTGAAGGTCACATTTCTCACATTCCATTCATTCCTTTATTTTGAGCAAAAACTGTGAAATATCTTGAAGGGGAATTCCACCAATTTTTTGACATTTCCACATAATTAAAGAATCTAGATGTAAACAAAGTGGTTTGGTGTGAAACACTTTGTTCAAGAGTCAGTCAGAATTGTTCACAGTGAGGGTGATAGGAACCAGTCATCCACCTCTAAAAACTCCCTCACAGAAAGTTCCTACATGAAATGGCTATGAATTCACTGCCTGATGACTGAGATGCTGTTTTATTATAGTTTCGAGAAGATATTGGCATTTCATGGTGGAGGGATACATAATATGCAGGGCACTGTGAGGCAAAATAGTCCCCAAAGAAAACTTATTTCAGATTTTCCACTATTTAATCATTAATTCCATATAAACTCAGAAGACTCATGTAGGTTCTATGGTGGTTCTGAATATAAAATAAAATGTCTATATTTGTGTTGTAGTCATGGTGACCCCTGGTTCCCATCACCACCGCTGTAAAGACATCTGATCCATTTCACACCAAACCCACTCTGAATCGCTCTGTTTACATCTCACACACTGAATTATTGTGGAATTCCCTCTTAATTGTAGGAAAGAATGAACAAATTCTGTTTAACAGTGTTAATTTGTAGCATTGAATCTTATCAGTTTTAATACTTTATGCTGATGGTGGTGACTATTACTAGCAAGAATAACGGAAAGCTGTAAATGCATTATGAATGTGGAGGAGGAGGATGATGATGATAATAGGTGGTAAAAAGATAAACACTAAACAGTTTGAGTCTTTTATGTTTTGTATTACTGCAAAAAAGGAAGTGAATTTAGGGACTTTTAACACACTTTTCATTAAACAGCATCCCATAAATATAAAAGGAACATATTACAGCCAGAAACTAAGTTAGATTATTTATCATCCTCATGTAAAAATGCCATTGTCAGCTCTTTATTAATTTATTCAAATGCTTTATTTATTCTATTGTTAATTGCACTTGCTTTTGGCTTGAGGGAGCCACTGTGTTTTGTAATCTGCCTGTTAACTCCAACATAGAACAAATGTATAATTTAATGTTGAAGCTGCTTGTCAGTGCTGTGTGTATTTCATGTCAATCGTATAATAACTGTGCAATAAATTTATTGAATGCAAAAAAATGTGTATTATGACAACTTTTTTTCAATATTCTTCAGTAAAAAACATTTGGAACAATAAACAGAATTCAGCAGTGTTTGTGAGTAAAGTGGTGCATCATATTTCATAATTTATTAAATATTTCCCAAAGCAAAATATGTAAACACATATACACATACTATAATGCCAAAAGTATTTGCCCATCTGCCTTCTCACACATATGAACTTCAGTGACATCCCATTCTTAATCCATAGGGTTTAATATGATGTCGTCCCACCCTTTGCAGCTACAACAGCTTCAACTCTTCTGGGAAGGCTTTCCATAAGGTTTAGGAGTGTGTTTATGGGAATTTTTGACCATTCTTCCAGAAGCACATTTGTGAGGTCTGACATTGATGGACAAGAAGGCCTGGCTGGCAGTTTCCACTCCAATTCATCTCAAAGGTGTTCTGTCGGGTTGAGATCAGGACTCTGTGCAGGCCAGTCAAGTACTTCCCCACCAAACTCGCTCATCCATGTCTTTATGGACCTTGCTTTGTGCACTGGTGCTCACTCATGTTGGAACAGGAAGGGGCCGTCCCCAAACTGTTCCCACAAAGTTGGAAGCATGAAATTGTCCAAAATCTCTTGGTACTGAAGCATTCCAGACTTTCACTGGAACTAACGGGCTGAGCCCAACTCCTGAAAAACAACCCCACACATAACCCGCCCCCCCCCCCCCCCACCAAACTTTACACTTGGCAGAATGCAGTCCAACAAGTACTGTTCTCCTGGCAACCGCTAAACCCAGACTCGTCTGTCGGATTGCCAGATGGAGAAGTGTGATTCATCACTCCAGAGAACACATCTCCACTGTTCTCGACCACTGCATTCGACGCTTTGCATTGCATTGCGCTTGGTGATGTAAGGCTTGGATGCAGCTGCTCGGCCATGGAAATCCATTCCATGAGGCTCTCAACGCTGTTCTTGAGCTGATCTGAAGGCCACATGAAGTTTGGAGGTCTGTAGTGAGAAACTTTTTTAAACACCTCAGTGTTGCTGCTGGACTGAGAATAGTCCACCAACCAAAAATAGCCAGCCAACAGCATCCTGTGGGCAGCTTCCTCTGGCCACTGACGAAGGGTTAGAGGAAGACCAACACAAACTGTGAGGCAGCAGATGAGCCATCATCTCTGACTTTACATCTACAAGGTGGACTGACAAGGTAGGAGAGTCTAATAGAGTGGACAGAGAGTGGACACGGTATTCAAAAACTCCAGCAGCACTGCTGTGTCTGATCCACTCGTACCAACACAACACACACTAACACACCACCACCATGTCAGTATTACTGCAGTGCTGAGAATGATCCAGAATCCATGCTCTGTGGGGGTCCGTGGGGGTCCTGACTGCTGAAGAACAGGGTAAAAGGGGGCTGATAAAGTATCAGAGAAACAGATGGACTACAGTCTGTAACGGTAGAACTACAGAGTGCACCTATATAGTAAGTGGAGCTGATAGAATGCACAGTGAGTCTATAGGGAGGTGGACTTAAAGTGTTCTTTCAGTGTTAATAAAGTGTGAGTGATGTTTTTAATAAGTTTAAAATGTTTTTAACATTTTTTTCACCACAACTGATGCTACAATTCCATCCAGAATGCTGAGATTTGTAGTTTTTAGGCAGACATCATAAACAGAGCAATTTAAAGAACTGCTGCAGTTCTGCAACAGAGAGGTTTATGAGTTTTTTTTATTAAATCATAAATAATTCTATGACTGATTACATCAGCTTACATAAGTGTTAGATTTGTTTACATATTAAAAGTCTCAGAGAAAAAGAAAACAGTACTTAACTCTGTAAATATTTGCCCTGCATGCCGTACAGTGCAGAAAATGTTGCCTTATTGAACTGAAAGATGATGAAGAGGATTTGGGAAATGTGTTTGTTCACCTTCATAACAATATTTACATTTCAGAACTCTGCCTGTTTACATCCAGTTTACATATGCCCCTTATTCATAACTCATTTTGAAACATTCACATTATTATGTGGCACAATTTCAAGAGTAAAATAGTTAATAAAGTGGTATGATTGAAATATAGTGTTGAAGTTGATTTGACTCTGATCCTGATACTAATCCTGGTCTTTATGGTTCCAGTCCCATGTTGTCGATGCCCACTTTACGTCTTTTGGGCTGTAAAGTTGAAGAAAAAAAAAAACACTATTAGATAAGAGAACATGTTTACTTTTATTTATTTTATTCCCTCTTTAAAAAGATGGCTCTTCAGATTGATAGAGAATGTGCTGTATATGGTCCTGTATAACACCAAAAAGGGTTCTTGTATTGTTTACAAACTTGACATTGTAGCAATAGATTAACTCTTTTTGGTGCTATATGGAACCCTTTTCAAAACGGTTCTATATAGAACCATATACACTCACCAGCCACTTTATTAGGTACAGTTGTTTGTTAACACAAAGAGCTAATCAGCCAATCACATGGCCGCAACTCATGCATTTAGGCGTGTAGAGGTGGTCAAGACAACTTGCTGAAGTGCAAACCGAACATCAGAATGGGGAAGAAATGTGATTTAAGTGACTTTGATCATGGCCTGGTTGTTGGTGCCAGACGGGCTGGTCTGAGTATTTCAGAAACTGCTGATCTATTGGGATTTTCACGCACAACCATCTCTAGGGTTTACAGAAAAAGGTCAGAAAAAGAGAAATTATCCAGTGAGCGGCAGTAACTCAAATAACCACTTATTACAACCAAAGAACGCAGAATACCATCTCTGAACACACAACACGTCAAACCTTGAAGAAGATGGGCTACAGCAGCAGAAAACCACACCGGGTGCCACTCCCGTCCGCTAAGAACGGGAAACAGACTACTACAATTCGCACAGGCTCACCGAAACTGGACATTAAAAGATTGGAAAAATGTCACCTGGTCTGACGACTCTCGATTTCAGCTGCAACATTCAGATGGTAGGGTCAGAATTGGGCATAAACAACATGAAAGTATGGATCCATCCTGCGTTGTTCAGGCTGCTGGTGGTGGTGGTGTAATGGTGTGGGGGATATTTTCTTGCCAAACTTTGGGCCCCTTACTTCCAACTGAGCATCGTTTAAATGCCGCAGCCTACCGGAGTATTGTTGCTGACTATGTCCATCCCTTTATGATCACAGTGCACCCATCTTCTGTTGGCTACTTCCAGCAGGATGATGCACCGTGTCACAAAGCTCATATCATCTCAAACTGGTTTCTTGAACATGGCAATAAGTTCACTGTACTCCAATGGCCTCCACAGCCACCAGATCTCAATCCAATAGAGCACCTTTGGGTGGAACAGGAGATTCGCATCATAGATGTGCAGCGGACAAATCTGCAGCAACTGCGTGATGCCATCATGTCAATATGGACCAAAATCTAAGAGGAATGTTTCCAATACCTTGTTGAAAGTATGCCATGAAGAATTAAGGCAGTTCTGAAGGCAAAAGTGGGTCCAACCTTTTATTAGCAAGGTGTACCTAATAAAGTGGCCAGTGATTGTACAACACGTTCTCTGTCAATCTTATATTTTCTATTATTTTCACCATGCAAAGAACCATTTGATCACGCAAATGGTTCTTTAAGTGTTCATGCTTCTATATAGAACCACTGCCTTTACTAAAGAACGCTTGAAGAGCCATCTTTTTGGGATGTTGTAGGAAATACATATTCATATTATGCAAAATATAACCAAAAATATTCAGAGAGCCCTTCTGAGTGAATTCAGCCACTTATAAGGGAAATCACACCTATTTTTCAAAAATATTTTCCTGCTCTAGCACAGCTTATGTTGGGGCAGTTGTGGGCTGGAGGTTAGGGAACGAGCGTTGTGACCAGAAGGCCTCAATTTAATCCCCTGAACCAACAGTATGCGACAGAAGTCTAACCCCCAATTGCTCCCCAGGTGGTGTTTCACTGCACGGATGGGAGCACAGAGTCAATATGCAAATGTCCAGGAAGGCGGGGCTACAAGAGTGCTATATCTTTCATCCTATCAGCTCTGACTTCCTCAATAAGTCTCGGTTACTGTGTTCTGTGTTTACTGAGGGTCGTAACAGTTTATATTTATGGTCACTCCTCCTGTTTCCATTATTATTTACATGCAACATATCATTACGGCTGTTAAAAGGAAATTCCACTACTTTTTACATTTTTTGCATAATTAAGGGGTTAAGATCTAAACGGAGTGATTCAGAGAGGTTTGAACCACTTCACACCAAACCACTCTGAATCCCTCTGTTTACATCTGAATGACTGAATTATGCAGGTGTCTACAGACACATAGTGACAGGATTTGCATCCAAGACATAATTTTCTTCCTTTCTTTTTTTTTGTGAAGCGCTTTAATACCTTTTCATCGCAGCAGCAACAGCAGCAGCATCGAATGATAACCAGAATGACCAGCAGCAGCACCATACCTGAGGAAACAGCATCAACCTGTAGGTCAGTCCTTTAGATCACAAGCCACAAAAACCAGCTTCCGCATATATCCTCCTATGTGGCCTACCACAGTTTAGCCACATCCACTGAAGTCACTAGGAGTGTTTCAGCCCAGACTGATTTTTAAATAAGACCCAGTACATGACAGGCCAATCAGAACAGAGCTCATTTACATTTACAGAGTTCAAGTTTTATTTTCTGTAAAAGCTCCCCTAAAGTAACAGAAAATGTTTTATGATCTACACATGTTGCTATATACTTACAATTTACTGCTGAAAGAAAAAAATCTGAGACGCTCTTTGTATTATTTCATAAAAATCATTTTTACAGAGCAGATCACTGAAAAGACGACATCTATTTGTAGTTTATAGCCCACATTTGTGGAAAAATGGATCGACTTTCAGTAGAAAAATAAAATGTGAGTTCAGCTTCTTTTATTATAAGGGTTTAAAATGACATCACCATCTATTTGACTGGAAAGAAGAGTTACAGCCTTATATGACGCCCACCTTCTGAATGTAGCTTATGAAATATGAAAGTTATGAAGAATATGATAAAGTGCATTTTGGAACTACCGGTGGTCCTGGGGAGCTGAAGAGGTTAATAGTGTTTTAATTAGACTTGCCTATAAAAATGAAGAAGATGGCAAAGGAAGCAATGTCCCAGTCCGATTGGAAGAGCTGCTTAGACTGCAGTCTGCTCACGACATCGTTAAACTGGTTCTGAAAGTCCTGCTGCAGGTCCTGCTGAGCCATCACTGCGCCTGGGATTTTGTTCAGAGGGACACAGACGGAAAGAAACACATGAGAGTGGGGTTTAAAATGATCATGGAGACTCTTTAGAGATTTCTTTACAGTGGTACCTCTTCTTTGGGGACTATTTTGCCTCACAGCACCCTGCATGTTATATATCCCTCCACCATGAATGGAGTTTAAGACCAAAATCTTCTCTAAACTATCATAAAACAGTGTCTCAGTCATCAGGCAGTGAATTCATAACCATTTCATGTAGGAACTTTCTGTGAGGGAGCTTTTAGAGGTGGACGCCTAGTTCCTATCACCACCATTGTGAACAGTTCTGACTCTGCTTTAATTTTAATTATGCAGAAATTTTGCAAAATGGATGGACCTTCCTTATAGACCAAGTTTAGGCCTATAAAGAACTCTGAAAAAGTTTTTGTACCCTTTTAAAAAAGATGGTTCTTCAAGAGTGATTTCCTAAAAGGAATAGGTTCATTTAGAACTAGTGGCTATACACAGAACCATTTCATGCTTAAATGGTTCTTCAGACTGATGGGGAATGTGTTGTATACGGTTCTATTATTTTTTAAATAAACCTGGTTGTTCTACCGTTAAAAGCTTGACATCAAAGCAAGAGCAGAACCCTTTTTGGAGCTACACGGAACCATTTAAAAAAGGATCTAGAACAATATACAACACATTCTCCATCAACCTGAACAACCATTTCGCCATGCAAAGAACAGCAAAGCATGCAAATGGTTCTATACAGAACTCTGGTTTCTAAATAGAACCATTCCATTTACTACAGAAAAAACCTTGAAGAACCATCTTAGTGAAAAGCACACTCTTTGGGGCAGTCATGGGCTGGAGGTTAGGGATCCAGCCTCGTGACCGGAAGGTCACAGGTTCGATCCCCAGAGCCGACAGCACATGACTGAGGTGTCCTTGAGCAAGACACCTAACCCCCAACTGCTCCCCGGGCGCTGCAGATAGGGCTGCCCACCACTCTGGGCAAATGTGCTCACTGCCCCCTAGTGTGTGTGTGCTGTGTATGTGGTGTTTCACTTCACGGATGGGTTAAATGCGGAGGTGAAATTTCCCCATTGTGGGACTAATAAGGGTCACTTAACTTAAAAGAAGAACCCTTTTTGGTGTTCTACAGAATCATTTTAATAAATGGTCTATACAGAAACATATAGAGCAAATTCTCCATCAATCTGAAGAAAGGTTCTACGTAAAACTCCTGGTTCTGGCCAGAACCACTGCCTTTACTAAAGAACCTATGATAAACCATCTTTTCAGTAGTGTAGGTTACCTGTTTGTCGGAGGCTAATTTAGCTTCTAATCAGGACGTTACTGAATTAATGTTTTGTTTGTGCTTTGTTTTGGGCTATTCTCCCTCCACATGGCTAAAAATGAACTACAATGACCCAGACAGAGAAAAATAACACGAATAACCCAAATTCTGCAGTAAATCAAGCTGGTTGCTGTCGTTCTCACCACCTAGCATCTTTCTAAAAGAGACTTTTATTTTGAAATCTGGTACTAATACACAAATAAAATTAGGTAGTGCCCTATATAAAGTCGTCATTTTCCTAAACTGCATATTGTTTTAATTTTAACGTATATTTATTAATGTTATTGTGTAGTGGCTAATACATATTAGCTTATACCACAATTTTAAAGTATCGTTTATGTTAAACGTAGAATTACCTCAAAATTCAACCAAAGGCAGATGGTTTGTAAAGCTGTAGTCTGTAGGAGGCATTAAGAAAGCCATTAGTTTACTACGGGCACATTTCTGCACTCTAATTCTCCTTTTAGCTTCTTTTCTCCACAATAAATACACCTAAATCACTCAACTCTATTACTGATTACTGAAGCACCACTGAACTGCGTTTCTGAGCAATAAATAAATAAATACATACAGCAAAATGTTGACCAACCATATTTTTAACTATATTTTCTTCCTAGCTTCTCTCCTGACTGAGAAAGCAACAAAAAACTCGAATATCCAGCTAAAGGCTAAATAAACACCGCTGTGTGGTGAGAGAAGCTCCCGGAAACAGTTTAAGGAAGAAGAGTTTCAGTTTTTCTTCCTTAAACGTAAAATCAACTGATATAAATAGAGAAAAAGTAACACTTTTAACTGCTGGTGTAGGCTAATTATGATGTACAATGAACGTGTAGGAATTTTAACTTTACTGTATTTAGTGGTTAAATGTTTGAATTAGCGACAAAAGCTAAAAACGTAAAACATAAACACAGCCCGTTCTGTATTGCGCCAACCCACGAAATACACGATTTGTTCTTAACTTTCAGCTTTTTCTGTCTTGATACCTGATAAAAAACACCTGTTAGGAAGACAGAAACACGAGCTCACTCACCTGTGCTTTCGTTTGGTCTCGTTTCCGCGTTACCTGCGTCTCACCTGTTGCGCAGAAGCGCAGCTCCGTGTCGCGGCGCCAGAGGGCGCTGCTTCCCCATTACACAATCTCATAGTGATTAAAGTAGAGCCGGTTCATGAGGAGCCGGGCCGCTCCCTACTCCTCCCGCTATAGCAAAAACAGGACTGCCGAACAGCAGAGGGCGCCCGCGAGTGAGTCCTCGATGAATGGGAGTAAACGGCGCTTAATGCCTAAAACGAAAGGTTAAAATAGTTTCTAATCAATTTCTTTAATTCTAGAGAGTAGAAGGATGAATTTCACCAAAAACCAAAGAAATCTTACCGATATGTTTACAGTAAACGGGTTTTGGGCAGCAGGAGGCGGGCGTTACTGCTACTGAGTGCTAATTGGTTGGCGAGCGGAGCAGCTCATTGGCTGTTTGCGCTCACTGACGTCATGGACACACATGATGCTCGGATTTAAACTCCTATAGCTCGAGTTTAAAAGCTCTGAAAGTATAACCGCGGGGCTCAAATGTTTTATGCTGTTCAGGAGATTACTGTATTCTGTTACATTAAAAATGTGGAAGCATTTATAAGCTATGATTTTGCTCAAATACTCCCCATCAATCCATTTGGACTCACTCGGGATCGCCCTCTAGCGTTTGAGTAACCTGAAAGACATTGCAGAGTGGAAATTCTCCTCTCTACAAGTTCTCTTATTAAATGTCACTGCCATTTACAGGGTTCTTCCATTATGACGTTTGACATTGTGTAGTAAAAGTAAAAGAACCCTTTTGGTGCTAGATATCTTGAACAATTTTAAAAAGTTTTATATAGAACCATATACAACACATTCTCCATCGATCTGAACAACCAGAAGAACCATTTGAGCATAAAATGGCTCTATATAGTCATGGTTCTATTTATATCCATTTCATTTTTACTAAAGAACCTTTGAATAACCATCATTTCTAAGATCCGCAGGCTTTTGGTGAGTTATAGATCTACTTGCGGGGCTCGGATGATAAAACGCATTGGCCGGTAGAGGCGCTGTACCGTTTTTTGTAACAGTCTGATTTTCATCTCTGAACTTGCGTTGACGTGGAGCTCATAGGTGGAGCTGGCGTTTTTATTTCCCACCTGTTTTCAGACAAGCCCCCGCTCACCTGAGCTGGGATTGGCTACTAGTTCACTCAACGTTCTAGAACGCTTCTCCTTTGACCAATCCGAGCGCAGGCGGCAGCCAATCCGAGCTTCCGGGAGGCGGGACGTTCCGGAAAACGGGTTGGAGAAAAACACAAACACAAAATCCGTCTCTGGCGTTTTTGCTCCGGAATCGGAGAGCCATGGCTTCGGTACCGGCCCACTCTCTGCGGGTCTCGGACATTAAAGACCCCAATGTGCTGTTCGAGCGGTACAGCACGGAGGAGATCCGCGCAGTGGAGCGGAAGATCCGCGGAGAGATCGAGCAGAAGAAAGAGGAGCTCCGGCAGATGGTGGGCGAGCGGTACCGAGACCTGATCGACGCCGCGGACACCATCGGGGAGATGCGGCAGTGCTCGGAGAGTGTGGTCCGGTCGATCCAGGACATGGACCGATACTGCCAGCAGCTCAAACAGTCCAGAAACCCTCTACAGAGTCTCAGCAAACTGGAGGTAATGCGCCGGTCCTTCTTACCGCGGAACCACATTTAAAAAAGTTGGTCTTAAAGGGTTCTTTAGTAAAGGGAATGGTTCTGTTTAGAACAATGAGTTTTAGATAGAAGCGTTTCGTTGATAGAAACGGTTCTTGCATGCTTAAAGTATTCTTCAGATTGATAGCTAGAGTCTTTTGTATATGGTTCTTTACGGAACCTTTTTGGAAAACGATTCTGTGTAGTACGTATGGTTCTAGGATTCTATTTAGAACCATTTGCATTCTTAAATTGCACTTCAGATTGATGGAGAATGTGTTGTATAAGATTCTATAAGGAACCTTTTTTTAATGGCTCTACATAGCTAGCACCTAAAAGCTTCTTTTCTTGTTTACAGTGTCAAGCTCGTTACAATCAAAGAACCCTTTTTGGTGCTATGTAGAACCACGTACAACACATTCTCCATCAGCTCTGAAGAACTGTTTCAGTGTGTAAAAAAACAAAAAAAACATTTTATATAGAACCACGAGTGCTATATAGAACCATTTTCAAAAAGAACCAAAGAAACATTTAAGCATGAAATGGTTCTAAACAGAACTGTGAGTGCTAGATAGACCCATTTTTGAAAGGTTCTATATAGAACCACGTTCAACACATTCTCCATCAGTCTGACAAACCATTTCACCATGCAGAGATGAACCATTGTGCATGAAGCCTTGTGCATCTTTTATGCAGTGATAGGAAACGCGGTAGCTCACTGAAAGCTCAGATTCTATGTGCTGATATTTTGAAAACTTGATACTTTTAATCATTTATTAATAATATTTCAGCCCTCCCATGTTTTGACAGAGCACAACCTTTAAAAAAAAGTTGCACCCCTGCGTTACGCTGACGTAATGTCAACAATGTGGCCATGGAACTCGCTCTCCAGGTTTTGCGAATAATATGTACTGTATTGAGAGAAAACTGAAACAAAAAACAGGACCCAAAATCACAAATTCTGTAAAATAACATATTAAATGCTTATTTTAGGCTGGAACACCCCTTTAAAATGTTGTAGATTTTTATTTGATGGATTTGTCCCTTGATCAGTCTAAGCTATGTTAAACTGCTCTTTCTATGTTTTACAGGATCAGAAACAGTCCAAAGAGAAATTCTACTCCATCGCTTCGCAGATAAAGCTCCTCCTGGAGATACCCGAGCGGATATGGAGTGCTATGGAGTGTTCTCAGTACCTGCAGGCCACTCAGCTCTACCTGCTATGCTGTCACCTCCACCGCCAGCTGCACCTGGACGGAGGGAGCCCCCACTATAGCCCCGTCCTCTCACGCTTCCCCATACTGGTGCGCCAGGTGGCTGCGGCCGGGCATTTCAGGTACAGTTATCACTTTCGCTGAGTATTTTACACATGTGAGAAAGTTGTCTCAGTGAGGGCACACATACTGAACAGACCAGTGCAAAAAAAAGAAAAAAATATATTAATTAGTTGTGAAAATAGGCTGTTGGACATGCTTGCTGTCAGTGGAGGACGAAGTACACAAACCCTGTACTTGAGTTAAAGTCGAGGAACCCAAAGTAAAATATTACTCCATTAAAAGTAGCAGTTCCTCCCTTTAGACCTCCACTTGAGTAAAAGTACAAAAGTATTCATCTTCAAATGTACTAAAGTATCAAAAGTAAAAGTACTGAAAAATTAATTATGACTTTAATGTCCTGTTATCATTTTTATAACTAGACTCGCTTCATGAACTAATTTTAGGTGAAAATCCTCCAGTGTCTCTCTTGGTAAACTAGTCTTTTAATAGAACGTCATTAATTAGTGACGCTGACGTCTATTAAAATGATCATAAGCACAAAACACTGAAGGTAAACAGTTTCCATCAGGGAGAACCGAGTGGCTCTGAAATCACTTTTTACAAACAAGCAAAGTTTCAGTTTAAGATTTATTTACAACTTAGTTACAAGTTTAAGTTTAATAAAAACTGGCTTTAAACTCAGGATCACAAATGAGCTCCTTTACTATGTTGATCTGTAGGTCTCTGTTCATAAACATAAACCAGCCCAGACTAATTTACTATAAAATGAAAGTGTTTGTATAAATTCAGTAAAAAGACGCGTCAGTCACGACTGCATATGTGTCCATATTTCTATATTGTGCTCTATTTAAACAAAGTTAGGTTAGTTCATCATTTATGTTGAATAGACTCTCCCAAAGTTTTATGCTGCTGCACTGATGTTGAACCGTGTGCTGCACTGGGTCGGTATGACCAACAGGTCAAAACAAGCTCAAAACAAAGTGACCGCTGTGCCCTGATTGGTGTTCTTGCTTTGCGCTTCTTTTGTTTTGACATGTTACGTTTTTATACACACAGAAACCAAAAGGAAGGACAGATTTCTCAAAATGTAGTGGAGGAAAAAGTCAGATATTAGACTTTGAAATGTAGTGGAGTGAAAGTAAAAAGTCGCCCAAAATGGAAAAACTTCAGTACAGATACACGAAAAAAAACTACTTAAGTACAGAAACCAATTACATTTACTTAGTTACTGTCCACCACTGCTTGCTGTGTTTCTCGTTGGTTTTTAAGGCTTCATTCACACAGCAGGTAAAAGTGGTCCAAATCTGATTATTTATTTATTTATTTATTTTGGCTGTTCAGATTATATTTTAAATATCATCTGTATGTGATAGTCTGAACAGATCAGCTCCTAAACTGACCATTATGCACAATGCACAAAAGAACAGAGCTTCACATGGCTCATCTAGAGGTAGACAATCATGACCAGCATCACAGGAGCCATCATGAAGCTTCACTGACTGACAGCTGAGCTCATCACCCAGAATGTGTTCAGCTCGCTATTAAAAGGGCACGATCACTTCTTTGGCTCGTGTCTTCAGATTCTTTAAACTTTGCTTTCAATCTTTCAACTGTTCTGAAATGCTGCACCCTTGTTGTTCTACGGCCTCGTTCGGACATTTCTTTCAAATCTCTTCAAACACGGAGGGTTTTGGATATGTCTCTAATAATTTTGGTACAGAAACATCAGCCTAAATGTTTATGAATGTCAGCAGCATGAAATTATGACGAATGTGGAGTTGGACGGACGTAAAAGCCACATCAATTCCAATCTGGCTGTTCAGACTGAGTTGCATTGCTGCAGATTGAATACGTGTAGGATTTCAGTTCCACATATGAAAGCGTCTCAAATCGCATTTGAAGTTGTCAGATTCAGTGTGTTTATCTGTTCACACTGACACACATCTGCGTCACATGTAGGAAAAAGATTTGGGCCACTTTTCCCTGCTGTGTGAAGCCTAAGTGTCCAAATTATTTATATTTATTGCAGATAAGGAATAAATAAGGCTCCTAGTGCATAGTATTTTAGGCAAAAGGAGTTAAAGGTAAACCCCATAAAAATATATTCTACAACTATATTATATAAATACCATGGCCACACATCAGATGTCTATCTGATCTAGGAGTGTATATGAAAGTGGATCAGATCTGATTTGGACAGATCCGTGTTCATGTGCCATTTTGTCTCTAGGCATGTGGCCTCAGAAGGTGCTGTTGGTTTAGATCACGGGTGTCAAACTCAAGCACTGAAAAGACTGTATTAAAAAATCTCAAGATCAGTGTTTTTATTTTATTTTTACATTTTGCCATGACCCCAACTGGCCTTAAAATATGCCTAAAAAAGGCACTAAATAGTTGAACAATTCACAATAATTTGAAATAAAAACAAATAGTTTTATATAAAATAACAGATTAGCTGCAGATTCTGTTAAGCTACTTTAAATGTCCCCAACATACAGTCATTTTTTAAAAACTGCCCATTCGCTTGAACTGGACACTTTTTAAAAAATTTTTTTATTTTTGCTTTTGTGGGGCTGTCCCATAGATCATTGATGGGGAGAGGGTGGGAGCACACATTATGGTGCAGTGCATGCTGGGAACTGTAGTGCAGCTCATGTAAAATGGGCTAATATTAATAGACAATTTAAATAATTTTGTGGCCAATAAGATCGAGCCACAGGCCTGGCTTGTGTTTGACACATGGTATTTAGAACCTCTCCTTCTCTTCTTGTTCCAGGTCCACGATCCTGCTGGACAGTAAGTCGGTGTTGCGAGGTCGGGCAGTGTCTGACCAGGCTATAGCCGAAGCTCTGGTATCCACCATGCTCCTGGAAGGCAGCTCGCCTAGACAGGCCCTAGCAGACTTCCTGCTGGCCAGGAAAGCCTCCATTCAGCAGCTCCTGAACCAGCCACAGCATGGTACCCTCAACAGGCACATTACTCCCCATCACTGTCTGAGTGCTTTCTGAATGAGTCTCAGTGTAGGACAGCCAATCCTCAGATTGTACCCTTTAAGAAAAGGTGGCTCCTTAAAGGACTTTTTTTGGCCATAAAATGTTTTGTATGTGGTTCTGTATAGAACCTATTGGTGAATAGCACCAAACAGGGTTACGATGTCAAGCCTGTAACAAAAGCAGAACCCATTTTGTTGCTATATTGAACCCTTTTCAAAAAGGCTCTATATTCACCGATCAGGCATAACATTATGACTACCACCTTGTTTCTATAGTCATTACTTTTTATCAGCTCCACTTACTGTATAGGTGCACTTTGTAGTTCTACAATTACAGACTGTAGTCCATCTGTTTCTCTGATACTTTGTTAGCCCCCTTTTACCCTGTTCTTCAGTGGTCAGGACCCCCATGGACCAGGTACTATTTGGGTGGTGGATCATTCTCAGCACTGCAGTAACACTGACGTGGTGGTGGTGTGTTAGTGTATACTGGATATTTTTGGTTGGTGGACTATTCTCAGTCCAGCAGTGACATTGAGGTTTTTAAAAACTCCAGTAGCACTGCTGTGTCTGATCCACTCAGACCAGCGCAACACACCACCACCACATCAGTGTTACTGCAGTGCTGAGAATGATACACCACGCAAATAGTACCTGCTCTGTGAGGGTCCATGGGGGACCTGACCACTGAAGAACAGGGGAAAAGGGGGCTAACAAAGTTTCAGAGAAACAGATGGACTACAGTCTGTAACTGTAGAACTACAAAATGCACCTATACAGTAAGTGGAGCTGATAGAATGGACAATGAGTGTAGAAACAAGGAGGTGGTCAGAATGTTTTGCCTGATTGGTGTATGTATGAATGTGTGTATGTGTATCTACATATATATATCTATATGTTAATCTTACATGTTGTCATTCATGTAGGAGCTGGGATTAAAGCGCAGGTCTGCTCTTTGGTGGAGCTGCTGGTGACCACACTGTATCAGGCATACGCCGTGTTCTACCTGCCGCCAGAGGGAGTTCGGGGGGTGGACCCTGGGCTGAGCTGCGGGTTACTCTTCACCACGCTGGAAAACGTCACCTCCACAACATCCACCAGTGAGTAGAAGATTTAACACCACAAAACAAGCTTTATACTCTATTTATATATTTGTTTACAGGTGGCACTAATGTATTAATGTATCATGGTTGATCTGAGGTTTTGTATACTTTTATTTGTTATTATCTTCCACTAAATTTGTAAATACTTACATTTGTGTGTTTGGAATTTTACAGTAATAATTCTGAATCATACCGAAAGAATTGAATGAGATTGAGATTTAAACTGCTGTTGTTTACTGTGTGTTTAAAAGGACATCTGAATGTTTTCATTTTAACAGTAAGGTCAGATTTTTCAGTTGTGTTTTACTTTGTTAACTGCAAAGTCACATATACTATGATAATGATGATAATAATAATAATAATAATAATAATAATAATAAACCTACAGCTACAGTGTTTTTATACACTGTTTCACAGACTGCACTAAATACAGTTAAACTTGCCTGATTATTCTCACTCTGTAGGGAAACATGTAGACAGTGTTTCTTACTGATGATATCTGCTCAGAAAAACATCTTGCGACATGAATTATCATCATAATGTGTCATATTGCCAACCCCTGAAAACAGGTCATTTGACCTGGAGCATCCAAACTTTTGACTCTGTCAGATTATATTATGTGAACAGATATTTTGAGTGCAGTAAAAGGACAGAGTGCTTGCCAGGTTGAGTATAAGTGCAGTGTGATGTGGTTTGCTGATGTCTGGTGGTTTTGTTTATATTCTTTATTCTCTAGCTAAAGGCCGGAAGGTCCTGCATGGTGAGGGCAGCGCAGGGAGCTGGTTTAAATATCTGCCTCCGTCCGTCACCGACTTCCAGCCTGTCCTCCGCACGCTGGCCCAGCCTATACAGAGTGACCAGCTCAGAGACACGCTGCAGCAGTGGATCGACACGTGAGTGTTTGACATTCCATCTGCACTCAGTAACACACTGTGGCTTATGTTCCACTATATTTTCAAATTTGCACAATTAAGGGATTTAGATGTAAACAGAGTTCTCTATTCTAGAGAAACTCAGAATCTTTCACAGTGGTGGTGATAGGAACCAGATGTCCACCTCTAAAAGCTCCCTCACAGAAAGTTAAGACATTAAGATGTCCTTATAAATCGTTTGGAATTGTTATGTAAAAATCTCACACTCATATTTCTCTCTTGGTTTTTGATGCACCTTTCCAAAGTTCCTTAACCATCCACATTTTCTCACTTTTATAAAAAATTAACAAAAATAGAATAGACCAGCATGCTAATTATAATTTAAATATCTGTGCAGTACATGATGTGCTCAAAATTATTGGTAACTTTTATTTTTGTTAGCTTTTCACCTTTTATATGTCGCTGCTGTTGGAAGAAAACCTTGTATCTCCAAAATAGTAACTTTACAGGAGAAGGAAAAAACATACTTCACTTTCAGTGTAAGTCAATGGAACCAGAATTATTCCCATGTCATCTTGGGTCATTTCTTTTAGGCCATTCATCATAAAATTTACAAACAATGTAAAGGGTAACAGATACTTTCAAATTATGTCAAAAACTGAAAAATGCCAAAAATGGAGATACAAGGTTGTTTTCCGACAGCAACGATGTATTTGTATTGTACAGTGAACTTCAGTCTGAAAAGGTGAATTAAAAATGAATTATTATTATTATTATTATTATTACCATTATTATTTTTTAAAATTGTTGTTGTTATTATTATTATTATTATTATTATTATTATTATGAGTGTTCTGCTGTGTGCTGCAGGTGTAAGGAGGATATCCGTGGCGGTGTGAGCAGTCTGCTGGTGTATGTGAAGAGTCTGAAAGCCCTGGCGGCGATCAGGGACGCAGTGTGGGAGCTGCTGAGCAGCGAGTCCATCAGCCTGCACTGGAGTGCGGTGTGTCTGCGGCTGCTGGAGAAACCACTCTGTCTGTGGGACGACCTGCTGCAGCAGCTCTTCCTGCAGCGCCTGCAGGTACACAGCACTGAACACCCTAGCGCTGCATGCCGTGTGTGTGTGTAGATATATATAAAAATTAACTTGTCGGAAGAAAATCTTGCATCTCCAAAATGGTAAGTTTACAGGAGAAGGAAAAACCATACTTTACATTTAATGTAAGTCAATGGAACCAGAATATTTTTTCCAAGTTATTCTGGGCCTTTTGTTGTGATCCATTCATCATGAACTTGCTCATAATGTAGTAGACAACATGCATTTTCAAATTATGTAAAAAAAATATATATATAAAAATAGAGGTTTTGTTCCGACAGCAGATTACACATTGCGTTGATTTTCTTAGTAAAAAAGAAATTACCACATCCTCTGTAGTGATCACAGTGAAATATTACACTTTTCTGCTTCTATTTATTTGCTGAGATTAACATATTGGGAAAATATGAAAATATAATGCATAAAATATAATATGGGCCGCTACTTTTGTACAGACTTTGTTTAATGATAGATTTTTCCTCCAGATATGTTAAATTCAGCAAATAAGCAGAATCAGAGTCACTTTGTCACCAAGTATGTTGCATATAAAAGGAATCAGTCTAAATAAATTATTATTCACAGTACATATCAGGATTTGTTATACAGATATACAGTAAGGGAGGTTTGCTAGGTTACAGTTGTTCAAATAATCAATTTGAAACAATAAGTAATTGTGTGTTAACGTGTGCAGTCTGTACAGGACGTTAACTTATTTCACTTAAAAGAAAAAATCAATAAAACATGAACAAACTCCGGCAAATGGTGTTAAATAAACTTGCCATTAGGCCTTCCACAGTTATTATGTAATTGCCTGATTGCAGTTATTTGAGATGATCGTAGTTATTTTCTTAATAAGATGAATATTTTCAGTTCTTACCTTCCACATGTTTTTTATCAGTTGGTTTGAGGCAAATACATGTAACTAAAAGAAGGTATGAAACATGCTTATTGAGACACATCATGAGTCTTACAGTAATAGAAGTCATTACTTCTCACTTGTTTATCACCTTTAGGGGGCGGTGGTGAGCGATGTTTTATTTATTTAAATTTGAGCTGTGTCCATCGTAAGTTGGAAGTTACTGAGAGTCAACAGCTAGAGGGAAAACAGCTGATCACCCAGATGAGACTTTAGGACACTTTAGGCTTGTACACTGACGTACTAACTGCCATGGGATAGTAGTCTGTAAACTGATGTGAAGTAGTCTTACCTCAGGGGATGGTTTGGGACACCCACACCTGTATAAGTTGTGAGGTGTTATCTTGTGAGTGAGGTTGAGTGCTGGCCAGCATGGTCATGGCCAGCCTTGGTGAATTATTGGAGTTCAAACGAGGCATGGTAGTGGGTGCCAGATGGATGGGGTGTTCCATATTCTAAGTTATGCAGGCATTTTTCATTCCTTGATACACAGTGCTACATGTTTGCCGGGAATACATCATAAAATGCATTACAACCCACACTGGACAGTGCACAGGTGCTTATTGATCGTGACCGGTGGCGTCTTTCTAGAATGAACAGACAAGCGACTCAGAAATCATATCCACATTCAATGCTGGAGACCCCACATTGCACATGCAGGTCACTGCAGCTTCCATGGGATGTGGGAGCAGAAGGCCCACCAGAGTGCCTCGGTTAACACCACAAGACTGGACACAGCATCTCACTCCTGGACCCGTGAGGTTGCTAACTGGGCCTTAAAGGACTGGCAGCATGTGGTATGGTCTGAGGAGTCATGGTACCAGTTGTTTTGGGCTGATGGTAGGGGTTGTGAGTGGCACAGACTCCATGAAGCCATTTACCCTAGTTGTCAACAAAGCACTGTGCAGGCTGGTTGTGGTTCAGTGGTGTGGGGTGTGTTGTCATGGCACGGGTTGGATACACTGGTCCATCTAAACATGTCATTGACCGGGGACTGCTACGTTTCACTGCTTGGTGACCATGTGCAGCCCTTCATGGACTTCATGTACCACCACAATGATGGGGTATTCCAGCAGGGTAATACTCTGTGCCTTCGGGTCCAAGTTGTCCAGAATTGATTCGAGGACCATTTTGAAGAGTTCTGATGAATTTTGTGGTCTGCATATGTGTCCGATATGAGCCTGTTCGAGCATTTATGGGATGTGGTTGTGAGGTCCATTCGCACTAGAGATCCTGCACCTATAAACACCCCAGTGCTGTGGTTGGCTATCCGGATGACATGGCTCAACATTCATCCCTCGAGATGCCTTCCGTCCACTTGCTGAATCGATCCACGTTGAGTTACTGCACTTTGCCAGAGGGGGTATACGGGTTCCTGACCCATGATTTGTGCCGTGTCTGTGTACTTATAATGAATGCAGTAAACAAAACAGACTATTAAATTGTTAATCACAGTTATTTATGTGGTCATTATATTGTCTAGCTCTAGGTTCACAGTTGTCACAGGCCTACTTGCCACACCCAGTGTCTGCAGTGTTTTATTGCGGATGTTACTGGTTTGACTGGCTCAGTGTGTCAGTGCAGACGCAGTTTGTTGTATGTTAGATGAGTTACAGATTAGCTGATCACAAACTGCACTGCACTAAATCCAGTTAAATAGGCCTAATTATGCTAACTTTCTAGTGAAACGTGATTAGTGTTCTTAACATATTGTGACATAGTTTATCACAATAACAATAAATTCTTGTGATATTGTCCACCCTTTAAAACAGGCCATTTGACCTGGAGCGCCCAAACTCTTGAATGTGTCAATTATATAATGTAAACAGATATTCTGAGTGCAGTAAAACGACAAGAGGGTTGCAGAGTTGAGTGTAACTGCAGTGTTATGTAGTTTGCTGATGTTTGGTTGTGTCACTGCAGGCGATCACCCAGGAGGGCATGGAGGGAATCTCCAGTAGCTCCAGGCAGCTCCTGTCCTCTGCCTTGCGGGACCTGGAGGCTCAGTCTCAGTCCGGAGTGTTCGGCCGGGGAGCTCAGTACGAGAGCGATGTGGCTGCGTTTCTGTGGACGGAGTCTCAGGGAGACCTGCCGAGTGACGCGGCGTGGGTCAGCGTGTCCCAGCGTGGCCCGCAGGTAACATGGCACCATATATATAACATACACAGTGCCTGAGGCTGTGGATCACAATAATTACTGAATTTAACATTGAACATGAAAAAATGCAATAAAATGTGGTTGTCTTTTGCATATAGCTGTAAACTCTAGAGACTACTGTTCAAAAGATTTGACATATTAATTGCTCTTTTTTTGTTAAGTAATAAAAGTAGTTTAAGGTTAATAGTTCAAGTTTTCTGGGAAATCAAGGTTATTATGTATTAAATAATGTACTGTAATGTTATATTTACAATAATTTCTTCATTCTGTTATCTACAAAATACCAGTCATTCATGTTCATGTTATTTAATTTTATTAGTATATATTAGTATATAGCATTAGTTATATTAGAACTTCATTCTGAATATTTATATTAGAACTTCATTCTGAATATTTATATTAGAACTTCATTCTGAATATTTATATTAGAACTTCATTCTGAATATTAATTATATTAGATCTTCATTCTGGATGTTAATTTTATTAGAACCTCATTCTGGATGTTAATTTTATTAGAACCTCATTCTGAATATTAATTACATTAGAACTTAATTCTGAATATTAATTATATTAGAACTTCATTCTGGATGTTAATTTTATTAGAACCTCATTCTGGATGTTAATTTTATTAGA